>NW_028093535.1:0-2914 GCF_014824575.4 Sturnira hondurensis
CTCCCAGGGGCCGCAGGACGGGGAGCGCTGGGCGGAGCATCCCGCGTGGGCGTTGGGGTGTCGGCGGGATCCTGCGGGGGCGAAGGTCTCGGGAAGGAGAGCAGAGGGGGGCGGGTGATGCGGGTCCGGGACTTCAAGAACTTTGAGAGGAGGAGTGACCAGAACCCTGCCCCGTGAAGGACGCAGGGGTCGGGGAGGGTGTTGGGGTCGCGGAGGTGCTGGTGGGGCTGCGATCCCGGTGGATCGGGGTTGGGGTCGGGGTCGGGGTTCGGGGGCGAAGCCGGGGTGAGAAGGGAAGGGAGGGGAGCATGTGGAAGGAGGACTGGACCCTGCTGGGAAGCGGCGGGGACTAAGGGGGCTGGACCGGAGCCGCCCGGGGGGAGGTTGGAACCGGTTACATTGGGGGCGGGACGGGGCAGGGCCCGCGCAGAATTCGGGTGCGACTGAGAGAGGGGCGGTTTGGGGATGGGGTCCCTGAGAGACCGCAGGTTTGGGAGAAGGGCGATGGGGTGGGAAACCCGACAGTGGGCCGCGTGCTCCTGCAGGTTTGGGGGGTCCGCTCCCCCGTGGGCGGGGAGGGAGAGCGCAGGGGAGCGGCCTCCCTGCGGGTCCCGGGGTTTACAGAGCTGGAGCGGGTTGCGGGCTACAGGGATGCGCTCTCCAAGGCCGCCTAGCTCACCCCTCTCTTTCCTGGTAATGAGAGACGAAAACCCGGGAAAATCGGCGTCTGGGGAGCGTGGTAAAGGGGTGAGGGTGTTTTCCCGTTTTACGTGATGCGAGAACAGGGAGAGGGTCGCTGGACCCCACGTTTGGACTCCGAGGCTCCGGACGCTTGAGCCGGGGACCTGCGCACACGGTCGACCTCCGGGCAGCAGGGTGGTTACAAGCTCACTTTTCTCTCCAGAGTTTCTTTGGCTGTTCGGTGCCAGTAGGGAAGGTCAGCATTTGTGTAAGAAATATCCCTGGTGAGACAAATGTCCCTGTCCAAGCAGACGCCGCCCCAGTGGGGGTCTGGTTCTCACTGTGTGCTTGGCCAGGGGAAGGGCCGAGATAGAGTTTGGGGACAGTTCTGGTCCCCTAAGTGAAGCGGTTGACAGAGAGGGTCTTCCTTGCTGTACCCACTGTGAGCGGTTCTCCCTAAAGATGAAAGTGAACTTTGCTACTGTAACAAAATTAGGTGGTTGGCATCCGGCAGAAGGTGTCAGAGGATAGTAGCTCCCGCCCAACTCGGTTGCTGGAGTTGGGACCTTTCTTTACAGGAGTTACTACCTCGGAAGTCCTTGGGCTTGGTGTTGGTCTGTGACTTGCACTGATGAAAAACTGGGACAACAGCTTTGGCTGCCTTCTTCTGCCCTCTCCTTTCTCCAGTGTGACCCGACCCCAGCATCGCAGCACCCAGAGCTGGTGTGACAGGACCCCCTGCACCCTCTGGGAGGGACCTTTCCCTACACTCAGGGGCCCCAGAGCTGAGGCAAGGGGAACAGCTCTTCTCCCTGGTGGGACAGTTTTCCAGACACACAGGGGACAGAGCCAGTGTGACGGGCTCCCTACTCTGTCAGGGGGAGCCCTTCCCATGTCCACAGGACTTAGCTGTCAGGCAGGACGCTTGTCTTTCCCAGGTCAGGTCCCTGTTCACTGTGACAGGTCCCCACTCCTCTCAGGGAGAGGCCCCTTCCCACACTCCCAGGACCCAGAGTTCAGATGGCAGGGCCCCCTACTTTCTCAGTGAGGGGCCCACCCCACATTCATAAGACCTTGAGGTGATGAGACAGCACCCCAGACTATTCCATGTCGAATCCCCACACACTCTTTGGGACCCTGACTGATGTAATAAGACCAGGTGTCCTCCCAAGTGTGCCCTCTCCTCCTGCTCAACACCCAGTGCTGACTCAGAGCCACAGCTTCCTCCCCCTGGTGGGGCTTCTTCTTGCAATTTCCGGACCCAGGACTGAAGTGATAGGACCCACAGCTTTCTCTGAGAAGCCCCTGTTGTCACACCCACAGCACACAGGTGATGGGACCGGACCCATCACACTCACAGGCAGGGATGTTCCCCACAGTCATGGACCCACGGCCTCTGTGTACCTCTTGATCACAGGGCCGGTGTGGCAGAGCCTGTACTCTTGGAGGGGGGCTGTTTTCAGGCTTCCAGGACTCAGAGCTGAATTGACAGGACCCCCTGCTCTCTCAGATCAGACCCCCTCCCCACAGGCACCAGGCTTAAAGGTGAAGGGTCAGGACACGTACATTTCACAGAGAGGGACCTTTCTCAACCCTCACAGGACACAGGTGTGTAGTAACAGGACACTCCTGTCTCTTGTGTGGTCCTCTCCACACTCAAGTGGCCCAGGCCTGAGGTCACAGACCTCTTAGACCCCCAGGTCTCAGGTGGGGTCCTTCCCCTTGCTTATAAGACCCAAAGGTGACCTGACACGACCTCTTTTGTTCTCTGGTGAAGACCCAGAGCTCATGTAATGAGGCTCCATCCTCTCTTAGGTAATAGTAGTCCCAGGAGTCAGAGGACCCAGGGCTGACTCGGCAGGACACCTGGTCTCTGGGGGTGGGGCCCTTTTTCACACTGTGCTGTATATGGTCATCTCCTGTGCATCTTTAGAATAGCACCTGAGTTGAACTCAGCAGGAGATGCTCCTTTTGTTGTCACCTTGTGGACATCTTGGGAATAGCACCTTTTTCACAGCATCTGCTCCTATTTTGCAAAGGTCACTTTGAAGCCCCATGGCACCTCACACCATCATGGCCTCAGTACATTTTATGTGTGCATGTTTCCATTCTATCCCTGATGCTCTTCTGAATGTGGGGTTCCTGCCTCCGTTATGTGAGTGAGGTTCCCATGCTTATGGTCTTCTCAAACTTAGTGGTTGTCATTTGGTAATCTGTGTCATACCTGTGGCAT
>NW_028093536.1:0-790 GCF_014824575.4 Sturnira hondurensis
CCAGCAAAGTTTTCATTTAGAATGGAGGGACAGATAAAGTGCTTCTCAGATAGGATCAAATTCAAGGAGTTCATCATCACCAAGCCCTTATTATACGAAATGTTAAAGGGACTGATCTAAGAAAAAGAAGATGAAAATATGAACAGTGAAAGGACAGCAAACTCACAGTTATTAACAACCACACCTAAAACAAAAGCAAACCAAGAGTACAGCTACATCAGGAATGGAACCATAGAAATGAAGAACACATGGAGGGTTAGCAACAGGGGAGTGGGAGGAGGAGAAGGGGCGAGAAGGTACAGAACATAGCATAGACAGTAGTTAGAAAATAGGGGGGAGGGCAAGAATAGTGGGGTAAATATAGAATCTAATGAACTTGAGACNTGAACTTGAGACACGTGGTCATAAACTAAAGGGGGGGGAATGGTAGGGGAGGGGTGTGCAGGGTGGAGGGGAATGAAGGGGGGAATAGAACAACAACTGCAATGGTATGATCAATAAAATATATTTAAAAAAGAAAATGTCAAAATGAGTAAAAGCACATTTTTTAAAAATGTGGTATGTAGTTTAGGGAGTCCTTCCTGAATAATTTAGGCTTTAAATGCCCAGGCCTTCACCTTAATAAACTACCAAAAGAAGTCCAATTTCACCTAAAGTAAAGAGGAGAAAATGATAAAGGAAAAGCAGAAACAATAAAATAAAAAACAAACCAAAAAAGAGAATGAATCTAGAGCTGGTTCACCGAAATAGTCAATTAATTTAATAAACTTGGAGGTAACGATTTTGTTTC
>NW_028093537.1:0-602 GCF_014824575.4 Sturnira hondurensis
TGCCATGTAATAAACTTGCCATATTCTCTCCTAGTAATATAGTACTCAGAATTAAATGAAATACAACAGCCTGTATCTGCTTTATATTTTATAAGATAAAAACTCTAGTGTGAAACTTCATTTTGAATATTGTTACCATAATTCATTTGTATAAAGTTTCTGTATGCAGAAATTACAATGATAGTATTCCTGAAGTGAAACACATTCTTATATAAAAAGTAATATTCTTTATTAAAGGAGAATTTAGGATTAATCTCTACTTGCTTTTTGAAGCTGGGGATAATGGTTTAATGATTCAAATAAAGTTAAATAACCTAAATAATGTTTCCTTAATTGTAACAGTGTTTTTATATTTTTCTATGTGTTTTTTACATCAACTTTCATGTTTTATCATAAGTAAATTTCCATTAAGTAATATATTTACATACTATAATATTTAGCTTTTTGTAAATATTTTCATCACTCTTACACTTTTCTCAAATACTTCAAAATACATTTTGTTATTTCATAGTATTCATATATTTGTTAACATCTCTTCGACTCTTTCACCTTATTTTGATATGGGTTAGTAACAGGTATCCTGTCTCACGTGATGTATCTTA
>NW_028093538.1:0-1178 GCF_014824575.4 Sturnira hondurensis
TCTCTTTATTTATCTTCAGTTAAAAGGCAATTGATGTTTTTAAATATTGTTTTTTTTTTCATTTGGTCATTGGTAATAGAGAGCAAAAATTAATTCACAAGTAGCTCGGCACTGAAGGTCTCTTGGATCACAGCAGCCATGCTCAACCATGGGACACGCAGCAATGTCTGGAGAGACTTTTGGTTGTCACGACTGGGAGATGCTTTCACATCTAGTGGGTTGAGACCAAGGATACTTGTTAAAATCGTACAATGCACAGAACCCCACCCCACCCCCATCCAATGCACACACAGCAAAGAATTACTCAGCCCACGTGTCTACAAAGCTGAAGTTGAGAAACCCTAGACCTTAGCTCTTCCTCAAATAAGCTTCGTGATAAGTAGGCACATAGCTTATCTGGGCTTTGGTTCCCTTATCTGCAAAATGAAGGCTTTGGCTTAGATCTGCCTGCAAGAAGGTAAAAGAACAAATTAAAAGGTTGTAGCAAAGTTTTCATAAAGCTGAATGTATTCACTTTGAAATACTGTTTTTTTACTAATATTGTGGGCGGCTTTACTGGAGAGGAAGGTTAAATGTCCTTTTAAAAATGATTATGGTAAATAACTTGAAAACCATCGAAGTATTCTGAGCAAAATAAAAATCACAAGTACCATGTCAGTTCCACAATTTTTAAAAGTTTTGTCAGTGAAATACAAATCTCAAGGACCTATTAATCAACAAGACCTCAAAAATCTTTTCCACTTGCAACAAACTATAATTCTGTAAAACAACAATTAAAAAAAAAAAACCCTGGGATTGCAGACTGGTACAACCACTATGGAAAACAGTATGGAACTTTCTAAGAAAACTAAAAATGAACGTGCCTTTTGACCCAGCAATTCCACTATTAGGAGTATATCCTAAGAACTCTGAAACACCAATCCAAAAGAACCTATGTACCCCAGTGTTCGTAGCAGCACAATTTATGATAGCCAATAGTTGGAAGCAACCTAGATGCCCATTGGTAAATGACTGGATCAAAAAGGTATGGTGAATTTACACAATGGAATTCTATGCTGCAGAAAAGAAGAAGGAGTTCCTGCCTTTTGCAACATCATGGATGGAACTGGAAAGCGTTATGCTGAGCGAAATAAGCCAGGTGGTGAAAGACAAATACCATATGATCTCACCTTTAACAG
>NW_028093539.1:0-1819 GCF_014824575.4 Sturnira hondurensis
GGAAAGGTTTGCAGGAACAAGTATAAAAGACACATGGACAAAAACTGGGGCGGGGGGCAGAAATGAGAGGGAGGTGGGTGGGTGGGCTGGGATGGGAATGAAAGAGAAAACTTTACTTGAATAACAATTAAATAAAAAATTTAAAAAACTAAAAAAAATCAATTACCTTACATGTGTGGGTCTCTCTGCAGACTTTCTGTTCTGCTGCATTCTCTTTACCTTTACTACTACACCGTCTTAATTCCTATAACTTCGTGCTGAACACTGGAGTTGGGTTGTGTGATTCCTCCAGATTTGGTCTTCTTCGTCTGGAAATGTTTTGCATTTCCAGATGAATCAGCTCATCAGTCTCTTTTAAAAGGTCCTGCTGGGATATTAATTGAAATTGCTTATAACTCACAGATCAACTTGGGGCAGATTAACATCTTAATATGGAGACTTCCAATCCATGAACATATAATCATCTCAATAAATACTTTAACATATATTTGATACCAGTTTTTAGCTCTGCTATAGGTTCCTCCATTTATCACTGTGAAATGATCCTCTTTATGTTTGTTAAAACTCTTTGCTTTGAAACCTTCCTGGCCTGCTATTAATCAAGCCACTCCATATTTTTTTTTTCATTTAATGCTAACATGGTTGGAATCTTCCCATTCTTCTACTTTTAACCTGTTTCTATTTTTATATTTAAACTGGTTTCTTGTGGCAGCACATGGCTGTATCTTGCTTTTTAAATTCAACATGACAATTTCTTCCTTTTAATTGGGGTGTTCAGACCATTTACACTTAATGTGATTATAGGCATCATTGGGTTTAAATTTGCTATCTTGATACTTCATTTCTATTGGTCTCATGTTTTTTTTCTTCTCCTTCCCTCTTTTCCTGCATTGTTTTGTATTAAATGAATATTTCTTAAGATTCTATTTTATTATATTATTTTTGGCAAATTAGCTATAATTATTTGTGGGTTTATTTTAATGGCTACTTTAGGGCTCATTCATCTAAACTTTTCCTGGTCTGTCTTCAAGTGAGATTATATCACTTCACATCAAGTTTTTGAACTTTACAAGAATATATTTCTGCTTTTCTTTTGGCTTTTATGCTATTGTTGTCATACATTTAACTTCTACCTATATTATAAACCCCACAGTTCATTGTAACTATTTTTGTTTTAAAGTGTCGACCATCTTTACAGAGGTTAAAATAATAAAATTGTTTCTGTATTTACTCCCATTGTTACCATTCGCCTGTGTTTGGAAGCAGCCTGCTCATCCCCTTCTTCAAAGCAGTCTTAGAAGTACAGCTTTAAAACTCTGGCTGGAACCTTCCCTTTTTTCTGTACCCAAAGTTGGTTTATCTCACCCGTTGTCAATAAAAGTAGGGAAAAGGTGGCTACTAAAAGCGCATTGAAGGTTGTTAATAACTCAGTATTGTGTAAGCAATAGGAGGACATTATCCCTCCTGAAAATGACTGAATGCTTCATAATTTGCTAAATCATTTTGTACCACTTTTGTTTGCTGAAGTACATGATGCTTATAAAATACAATGCACCTGGAAAATCTTTCAGCACTTGGCTGTTGGAACCTCGAAGGGGAGGGGACAAGATAATTTGGACACTCATCACCTGCTCAGCCCTTGGCATTGCTGTTACACCCTGGGAATGCCAAGATCTTGGCAACCTCTGGATTTGGTTGTTTGAGCTGCAAGTGCTGTGGACAGACAGCCCAACAGATGACTGTTAGGGACCTGGCGGCCATATTTCAGTTTCTGGAAAGGAGAGAAGATATAGTTACTTTCCATTTTCAATGTCAGCCT
>NW_028093540.1:0-1289 GCF_014824575.4 Sturnira hondurensis
ATAGATGGTAGGTAGAAAATAGATAGGGGGAGGGCGAGAATAGTGGGGGAATATAGAATCTAAACAACTTGAGACACGTGGTTATAAACTAAGGAGGGGGAGAATGGTGGGGGAGGGAGTGTGTGGGTGGAGGGGAATGAAGGGGGGGAATAGAACAACTGTAATGGCATAATCGATAAAATATATTTTAAAAAAAGAATTTAAAGATGAGCTCAGAAATTAAAAAAAAACTATTGCTACAGATTGAAATGGTTTCTTAATATAAAGAAAATTAAGAGAAGCAAACTGCAAAATCAGGACAACTTTTCTAATCACATAAGTTAACCCACTTAATTTCTATAGTGACACTAACTCAATATTTCTCTGATTCAAGATTTGGCAGGACAGTAAGGCACACTTAAAGAAAATGTTTAAGTTTTTCATCTTATACTTCGTAGATTCAAGTACAACTGGGGCTCTTTTCATTAAAAATCTAATCAGGCTTACCTAGCAAAACAATTCCAGAAAAGGCAGAGGAGAGTTTAGTTCTTCCTGTGACTCTGTTCTCTTGCTCCTCTGTTCTTCTCACCACACTTTCTCCCTGATTTTAAAAAACACAAGGAGATGGAGAAGACTGCTGTAGTTGACAAATGAGATTGTACCTCCTGCTGTGATATTTTTAAATAATGGTCATCTGTGAAATTTTTAGCTACTGAACAATAAAACTCAGAAAGGTATAAAAACAAAAACTATAGCCTGCTTTTCCTTTTCCCATTCAGAAAAAGAATCAAGGCTAATCAACAGCCAAATATTTCACACATGCATACAAACTAAAAGTTTAGTTGTCAGACATTTGTGCTCTTTATGTATAACTCTCGAATGGTCAGTATGTAATTAAAATTTTAATATTCTCCCCTAAGATCCCTGAGGGTAAAAACACATGTTTTATTATATAATATAAATTAAGCAGCTATTTTCTGCTAATTTATTTTCCAGGTGGTGTCTGGAGTGAAATATTCTATTGAGTTCATGGCCAAGGAAACCACGTGTTCTAAGGAGAGTGATAAAGAGCTGACCGAAGATTGTGAGACCAATTTACTTGGAGTGGGTAGTAATGCAACGCTCTACTTATTCTCTGCACATCTCCTTGATGTTTTAAATGTATTTAAGTGATTCATGAATAACACTGTTCTCTCTTTTGACTTTTGATTTCATGGATAGGAAATTCTAAGCTGCACTGCTGAGGTTTATGAGGTACCATGGTTGAACAAAACTGAATCTACTATCAAGTGTCAACCAGTACAAAAGGT
>NW_028093541.1:0-1075 GCF_014824575.4 Sturnira hondurensis
AACAGCCAATTCTTTCCCAAGGAAATGATCAGTGTTTACAAGTACTGAGTTTTAAAAAATGGTATTATGCTTCCCATGGAGAAGGGCAAGTTCTTCCTGGGAGACAGTACACCTGTATCTCAGTTTTATAATAAAGGTCACAGCTCTGGCATAAAGAAGGAAGATTCTTAATATTTATTTAATATGTCATATTTCTTTTTTATTTTTTATTATTATTTTTTAAAGATTTTATTTATTTGTCTTTAGAGAGGAAGGGAAGGAGAGAAGGAGAGAAATATCAATGTATGGTTGCTTCTCGTGTGTCCCCTGCTGGAAACTGGCCTGCAACCCAGGCATGTGGCCTGATTGGGAATCGAACCACGATCGTGTGGTTCGCAGGCCCGCGCTCAATCCACTGAGCTACACCAGCCAGGCCTAACATGTCATATTGCTCATCTCAGATCAAACTTTAGACTGATAAACTTAGTAACACATTCATAACTTTTAGAAACAGATTTTTCTCTATCGGCAACTATCTTTATGTTTTTAAAATTGGTGTTTCGACTTGCTTTGCTTCCAACCTGGGCGGGATCACCCCTCCTTAAGCAAAGTGTTGGCTCCCTTCGCCAGGCCGATCTAAACTGCGCTGACGTGTCCTGGAGCTCGACATATTGTGTAGAGGCACCAGACGCTGAGTCTGGCTCTGGCCACATTAAGTGAAGTCCCGGGCTGCGCCTGGTTCAGGGCACTTGGAAGAGTCTCCTCCCAGCACGCACCAGGGGGAAAGGGAGGCTCAGGAAACTAATCTCCACCCCTCACAGCTGCCATCACAGCAGAGAGACCCAGCCCCCACTGGACTCCCCTCCAGCTTGCATGTGCAGCCGTTGCATGTGTGCACATGCTGCACCCCTGAGGAGCTCACTGTGTGGCCCTATGAGGCAGCTGGTTTAAGCCGCAAGATGAGCCTAAGCTAGCTCACATAGGTTTTAAGATGTGGCACCTAAAAAAACAGGTTTCAGTGTTCCAAATCTCATGCTATCAAACGTTTGTACTGAGTTAAAAACACAAGTTGTATGCTTCCTCCATCAGGGGTGCA
>NW_028093542.1:0-558 GCF_014824575.4 Sturnira hondurensis
TGGGCCTCCAAGGCCACTCCAACTGCACCTGCTGGCTTCCCAACTCCTTCACGTGACACTGTGATAGACCTGGAAGGGACAGGTGAATAGTCCTTGGGCAAAAACGATACCAGTCACTGAGGGAACAAGACTGCGTGGCCACCTGCCTCCATCACACACTTGACTCTGTGACTACAGTGGCCACTGCAGCTGTGGCCAGTCCCACCTGGTTTATGTTCTGATTGCCACCCAGACAAGGGAGCTGGACAGAATGGCCACAAATACTGAACAACTCACTGCCCTCCACAGCTGGGGTCAGGTAAGCCCTTCTGAAATTTGCAGATTGGTCTTGACACCCAGACCCTGAGCTGTCTGTCCTTGGTCTGGCCCCAGGTCTGGCTCCAGTTCTAATTGCCCTGGACAGTGTCTGACAAGCCTCCGAGAGCCGCCCTTGGGAAGGTATGTCACCCACAGATGCTGTCTTCAAAGATCAGACCTCTTAAAAGTTACTTTAAAAAGCTTTTATAAAAATAATTTTTAAAGCAAGAGATAGTTAATCTCATCACTCTGAGAACACTC
>NW_028093543.1:0-708 GCF_014824575.4 Sturnira hondurensis
AGAAGTAAAACATAAAGAGAGCTCAAATTCAATCATGTTTCCACAGTTTGACTATATCAGCCTCTTCAAAGGCCCCTTTATCTTTTTTTTCATTCCTATATTAGCATGGTGACAAAAGATTGTAAGTTACTTAGAGACTGTAGTATGGTAACTGGGAATGAATTCTAGCACTGTGAACCTGTGCAAGTTTCTTAAATTTTTCCAGCCCAAATGTTTTCACTTTAATAACACCTGAATAACTTGTGCATGAAATGGGTCCCAGCTAAGGATGAAGAATCAAATTGAGATTTGAGTCACCACCCCCAAAAAAGAGATTTTAGTTTTATTTAATACAAGTTTTGTGCCTGCTGAAACAAACAAATATACCAACAAAACTCCAACATTTTTGGAAAATGAAACAAAATGCATAATATAATATTCACAATGTCTAGAAGTCACCAAAATTACTAGACGTATAAGGAAATTGCAATAAAAGAGTCATTCTCAATCAAAAGAAATTTATTTTATTATTATTATGGTTATTATTATTATCTTTTCATTGCTGTTCAAGTACAGAGAGCACCCCCCACCATTCCCTCCACTGCAACCATCCCTACCACCGACCCCTGATCCCACCCCTTCTTGGTTCTGTACATGTGTCCTTTATAGCTGTTCCTGAAAATCATTCCCCCACTACTACTTTATCCTCTCCCACCTCTCCTCTGGTTA
>NW_028093544.1:0-2552 GCF_014824575.4 Sturnira hondurensis
GGCTTCAGGAATGAATATATCATTGAGAGGCCATGATTCTTTCTGCCATAAAAGCTGAAACAAAATTATGAGCTGGCTCTGGGTCTAGGAAATGAGGGGGTGGGGCAGTGAAGGAGAGGGCCCTCAGCATGGGTGGAGGGTCTGCTTTTTGCCTGGTTTATTACTTTGTCATGACAGAATCCAAGGGATTAGAGGGTGGTGGGCCCATTTTCAAGACATGATAACTGAGACTCAGAGTTTACTTGGTATTTCCAAGGCACAGTTATTCTGAGGAGATCAAAATCCACCCAGCTCTTTCCAATAGCACCACTGGGTTTACCACGTGTATCAGATGTCCGATGAGCTTAGCAAGGTTTTAGGATTCAGACATGGGGTTCTGCACAAATATTAACTTAACAGTTGGTGACTTCTCAAAGCTCAAAGTTGACATTCTGATGTTATTCCTCAAAGGTGCGACTTACTTCGTGAAATCATTTTTCTCTTTAGTGGGAAGTGAAAACATTCCTGTATTTTTGGCTGAGCCAAAAGAAATGCTGTTTTCAAAGAGTAAGTAGTTTTCACCTGTGAATACTATATTACATTTCAGCTCCTTAGAGGAGGTTTTAAGGAATATCCAAAAACATCAAAAGGCAAAATGTTTCTATATGGAAAATTAGTTTTAAATCTTTTAAATAAAAGGTTAGTCAGGGGTGAGAATACCAGTGTTGAATTAAATAACTGGTATCCTATTCCCCTGCCTTGTATTTCTGAGCCAAATTGTATTGAATTTTTGAAGAAAGAGGCTTGGCATTTCCACAAAATTTGGAAGAAGAAAAAAAAAACATCTCATAGAAATGCTGCAAGAATAAATCATGCTTTGGGATGCCTGGCCAGAAAGAGCAGCCCTTTTCACCCCAAATTAGCCTAAGAGGTTTTCTTTGAAATAAAATGGACCTTTGAAATTTTGAATTATTAGAGTACTTCAAATTACGTATTTAGAATTCTGAGGAAGGCCAACAATACATTGTCTTTTTTTTTCTTCCATTTTTCTATCATACAATATGGTCTTCTACCTGGTTCTGGGAAGGGGCATGATGGACAACATTTATAGACTTATTTTGCTTTAAAAGCTTTACATTTTGTTTCCATGCCAAATTTAGATTTGAGCAAGTGAGAAAGGCATCTCACTTCAGAGAGTAATTGCCCATTTTATAAATAAGTCCATACTTCACTGATTTCAGTTCTAAGGCAGAAATCTTAATGACCACCTGTCCCATTTGCAGTATTAACCAGAACATTCAGCTTATCCCAGGGCCAAAATCAAATCTCAGAAGTAAAGGATACATTTTTAGGTGAATTATTATAGTTTAGAGTAAACATGAGAAGGCATCAGAAAGATGAAACCTGAGGGGAATTATGGTCTCGACCTGTGAAGAGAAGGATGGGGGGTAGGTAACAATTTCAAAAGGATCTTCTAATGGCCCCCATCATCGCGTGAGCCGTACAGCCATGCTTTGACAGAGGAAGAGTCACCCTGTTAGCAAGTAAAGAGAGGCTTGGAAAGCAAGTTATGTGGCTTTTCCAAGGACACCTCATCAGGTCTTCTAAGTCAGCTAGGTCTCTGACAACAGGTGTTTGCATTGCCTCAAATAAATATGAGTGTATTCACCTTGTTCTAGTAAAAGAGACATGAGGCTGAAGTCCATAAAAGGACACAGAGACTTGGCCAAGCGTCCTCACCTGTTAACACTCCACTCAGGTCGGAAGTATCTCCGGCTGGGCATGTTCACTGAGGCACAACGGGTCCCCTTTACAAGGACTCAGTGTTCAGTTGACCGTTGAATCATCCTCACAAATCTCACGTGGGTTCTGCACACCCACGCCATGGCTCTTCCAGCACTCTCAGGTACTCCTTCTCAGCATTTGAACTAATGTGTTCGAATTAGTTGATAGTGGGCACGTCAACTAAGAGATTATTTCAGTCCAGAGCTGGGGTTCCTCTCTTTACATGCTGCTAAAAACAGAGGGAAGTGTACAGCCCAGAATCAGACCCTAGGAGCATGCTGTGCTATGCATATATAGTGACTATTCTATATATATAATAAGTAAACTTTGTGTTACTTATTACATATTATATTATACATATATGTGTACAATATATTTTATACATATAATTTATTTACTGTTTTTAAATATATTTTATTGATTATGCTTTACAGTCACCCCATTTCCTTCTTTATACATATATTTTATAAAAATCTATTTTATAAATACATATATAAAATAGTGTATATGTTATTACTTGGTTATTTAAATCAGTTAGCCTATATAAAGATGAGTTTATTACACATATATAACATATATATTATATATACATGCTGCCCTCCATATGTATAAATATATAGAATATGATATATTATATATAAAATAAAATAACCTTCGTATAGGGTACTTAGTGAGATGTCCTCCCACAAAACTTGTTCCATGACACTAACCTGGTACCTGGTTGTGACCAGTGACGACTATTTCACAGATTGTCCTGAAGATCAGGTAACACAGTGTATTTCATGAAG
>NW_028093545.1:0-1257 GCF_014824575.4 Sturnira hondurensis
TCCCAATTCTAAGTAGTGCCAGAGGCAGCAAATCTGTCCAAAGTCATCCAGTCTCCTTCTCAGTGAATGATTTTTGATCTCTGGTCAGGGCCTCTCTGAGGTGGCTGGCAGAGTTTCTGAAGCACTGTGGCAGTCTGGTCTGGGTCTAAGCCAGCTAGGCTGAGGGTTCTAGGTGCCTGCTAGTGGGCTTTCTCTTCTCTTTCAGATACAGATACAGAACAAAACTTAAAACACAGAGTTCCGAAAATAACACACAGGCATTAGGCTTTCCCGCAGCTGCCCCGAGCCCCACCCAGGGGCTCCGATGTTTCTAATTACATAAATCACCAGTGGAGGCGAAGGGCGGGGCAGGGTGCGTGGGCGGAACTCCCGTTGTCGAGGCGGCTCCGAGGGGTGAAGGGTGGGAGGAACCAGATGAGGTTTTCATCCAAGAAGCGTTGGACTCGTCGCTGCCCTCCCTCATGGAGGGTGGGCTGCCAGCTCCCGGACCGAAGCACGGCCAGATTGGCCCATGCCGCAGACACGCGGAGGAGGCGCAGAGGCGGGCGCAGTGGGAGGCTTCAGCCCTGGATGCGGCCTGGCTGCACCCGCGGGGGGAGCATCCCACACCAGTGGCACTTCCCGGAGAGACAAAATGGCGACATCTCTCGTCCCTCCAGCAAGGAGGGTGTCCCTCCTGCTCCGTAGGTTTTCTTGAGCTTCTGGATCTAAGGGGGTGTATACCCTATAAGCCTCCATAAGTCTTTCTAGGAAGGCAGCAGGGGACTCCTCTCGTCCTTGTATGACATCACTGACTTTGCTGAAGTTGCTGACTTTCCTAGCTGCTGTTTTTAGTCCCCTGAGTAGAACCGGGCGATATTGGAGGAGCGCGTCCCTTCCTCCACTGGAATTGGAGTCCCAATCTGGTGGCTGAGAGGGGAGTATATCTTCTAGCTCCCTCCTCCCCGCTGCTGTGCCGCCCTCCTTCCCCATAACAGCTTTTGCAGCCTCTCTAATAATCCTGTCCCTTTCTTCTGATGTGAAGAGGGTCTGCAGGATCTGCTGACAGTCATCCCACATGGGCTGGTGGGTTCTAAAAATGGTCTCAAGGAGGGAGATTAACCCTTGAGGCTTTTCCGAAAATGGGGGGTTTTGGTGCTTCCAATTATATAAATCACTAGTGGAAAAGGGTACATTTATTAGCCGGGGAGGAGCGCACGGAGGCACATCCGGGGCTGGGGGGCGCCTCTCGCAGTGGCAAAATGGCCGGCGCTTCCC
>NW_028093546.1:0-2722 GCF_014824575.4 Sturnira hondurensis
TTCTTTGAGTCCTCGTTGCAACTTGAAGAGGCCAGCTCTGAAAATGTCATGCACTTATTTTTTTTTTTTTTTTGGAAACTGCAGGTACTTTTAAAATGCTCGTGTAGGGAGAAGTATTCCTGTATAGTCCGAGGAAAATTCTGTTGAATGGCCCCAGCCATTTGGAAAGCCAGTCATAAGGAAATTTGCAACAATACCCACGTCGGTGATTTGTACATCTTGAATCCACTCAGGGAAAGTTAACCCAGCATTGTAGAACACCTATTACGGACTCTACTCATAAACACTAATAATCAAAAATACGTTTTCTGATGGTTTTTTTTCTTACAAAAAGCGGGCTTTAATCAATCATTTGTAGCCTGGAATCACACTCGAAGCAATCCCTTTGATTTTGTATTCGAGAAGGTCACTTTTCATATGCACGATGTCTGAAATAATAATTACCGACCGACACGTTCAGCGGCAAACCAAAAAGCCTAGGAACTGAACATGAAACATCAAAATGCAGTCACCAGTTCGTCAGCGTTGCCGACTCAGCCTGTCGCTGGGCCGGGGCTGAACCGCTCCCTCCGGTGTGACTGCTGTGTCACCAGCTCACGACCCTCGGCGCCTCACGCTCTGCGTCCACGGGGACCAGTGCGGACGCTCCTACTCACCTTGGACTGTTTCATTTGCAGCTCCTTACCCTTCTGCACCCGGTATTGGTCGATTTCCACCATCGCCTCTTCCTTCGCTTGCTTTATTCGCTTTGCTTTCCCTGAAAAGTTAACAGTAGCATAGGAGGAATGATACATATATATGTCCCTACACATGGAATGTCAAGCTAGATTTTTAAACGTACAAAATGAGGTCAGCATTATTCTTTGATGATTTTTTTTTTTAGAACAGCAGGCTGCACAAGAAACGCCTCATCTTTTTCGACTGGATTCTCGAGACTGTGGGAGGGACAACGGTTGCTCACCCCTCCGCGTTTAAAGGTAGTGTCTGCCCCCTGCTGACAGCGGTAATGGCCAGAGAACAGATTTCCGCTGTCACTTACTCGAAATAGACATTATGGGGTCCAATTTTCTGTCCTGGTTCGCTGCCAGGAGCCCTCAGTCCCCGACAACTGGATCCCATTTAAGGCTGGCAGCGTGCCAGCACGCCACGGCCACGCCGCTCACACTCTATCAAACCCGCTTACCGTTTTTAAGAGCATTTTATGGGGATTTTTTTTCTTGCCATTCCCCGACTCTAGCATGTCTGATTAAGCCCCACAGTACATCAAAGTCGATCTTTTTTTTTTTTTCTGGTAGCTTTCTCTGAGGGGGACTTGAAAGTGGTTGTAAAACCGATTGTTTTTAATGGTTGGGAGTTGAGTGAGGGCGCTGTCCTTCCTTTGATTAAGAGAGAAGGTGTAAGCCTGAAGCCAGGGTGCAGGGATGCAGCTGGAAGTCGGACGAATACTGTGTTGTGGGGTCATTAGCGACGCACGTGACTGACTTTTGACAACCCAAGGAAGTGGGGGTGGGGGGTTACAGACGAATATTAATTGCTGCCGCGCCCCCCCTCGCCTTCAGGGGGTTCGGTCTTAATGCTTTCTGGTCATTAAAACTTTAAAGCAACTCTGAGCTGTATTACAACGCTTTTTCCTCTCATCTATTGTCTTTCCGTTTCAGTTCAACGCCTTCCTTGTCTTGCCCATTCAACCTAGTTTCGCTTCTCTGATGATAGTGTCTCTTAAGCATTTCTGTCACAGGTTAGTTACAGTGAGTAGATTTCGAACTAAGTAACTGTTTTCTGATTAAGTAGCATACAAGAAAATCTTCACACGAGTTCTGGATCTGTTATATAGGTACGTGTTTTCGTATGTCTTTGCTGTTAAGAACGTTTGTGGCATTCGTGTATAGATAGGTTTAAATCTCTCTCCCTGCTAGGTCCGAGGTGCCTGCTCACCACCCTGTAGTACATGGACTGACGACTCACCGAGTTCCACGTGGAAATGCGGCCCTTAATGCCTCTCAGCTTTGAGGGGCCTTCTGAAGGCCTCCTCCAGAGCAGATTCCTACCTGCCTTTATTCCCCCTAAAATCCAGAGTCTGGTGAAGCTTGCCGGAGCTTGAGGCTGAAGGAACATTAAAAGATCTTTTTCCTTCTCAACCAAGGCTCGTTACCATCTTGCCTACGTAGGATTCTGCATTCTCTACGGTTCCAGCCCTTCCGTGGCAACCAAACACATACTATTTCACTCCCAGGAGACCCAGATGAAGTGTTGGTGAGAAAACTATTCCTGGATCCCAGCCCACGTCCTTATCAGCACTTGTCATGAAATTAGGACAAAGATGTATTTAAGATGTAGTAACATGTTCTTAGTAGTCATGGGTTGTAGGATATGTAACTGTTTTATACGATGAGTCCCAGCGACCAGCATTCCTCTGCGTCTTAATTCCATAATATGCGAACGTTTGGTTCCAAACTCCCGACTCTAGCCCATAAAAAGAAAAATTATAGTATCAGAAATGCCGCAGCCCCACCCCAGCACCCCCCGTGGACGCGGGATATTAGCTCCACTCCCCAGTGCCAGGCTCCGAGTGTCTGCGACCCCCCCTCCCTCTCCTGGCACCAGTCACCTGCTGGGTCTCATTCAATTAAATGGGAGAGTCCCGAGACCTCGCTGCTGGCCGCCGTCTTCTTGGCCGGACTCAGAGCTGCCACGGCGGGGGCCTGCCGTGCTAATCCCCAGG
>NW_028093547.1:0-776 GCF_014824575.4 Sturnira hondurensis
ACGCACGTGTTGAGCGTCTTGCTTGGTCCCACATTAGGGCACTGATGCTGCTCGGCCTGGGTGGTCCCTCCTAGAGGTGGGAAGGTTTACGAGGGCTCCACAGAACTCTAGGTGGCTGAATGGACTTAGTGGCCTGGGAACACTGGCCCAGGGGACAGTGAGGAAATGGGAGGAGTGGATGTGCCAGGTCCTCAAGGCAAGTCCTTTCCAGAAAGCCGGTACCGGGACTGGCAGAGGGCTCTGGTGGAGAGTCAGAGATGAGTGCCCTGCTCATGGACCCGAAGGAGAGTGCAGGGCCTGCTGGAAGCACCTGGCCCGAAGAGATCATCCCCCTGGGGCCTGGGGAGTCCGCCAGGGNTCTCCAGTTCGGTATGGAGTAGAGGGCAGGGGAGGGGAGCGGAGGGCCGGGGACGGAAGGGAATGGAGTCCTAGAGAGTATCGAGAGCCAATCTCCGTCACCGCTTATGTGAACACCAAGGAAGACCTGTTTCTGGTTTTATAAGTCATCTTGCTAGGTCCTACTCCGAGGCTCCATTCTCTAGAAATCATGGGACAGTCCTTATGTCCCGTTCCTGTCCCCAGTCACCACTTAGGATTTCACCCTGTGCTGGGCTACCGGCCAGAGGGTTGGAGCTGTTCTGGCCTCTGTTTTGGTCCACAAAGATTGCTGCCCGCTTGTCTCCCTGTTGTCAGAAGATCGGGGCTCAAATCCTATCTTTGCCAGGTGCCTGAAGAAAGGAGTCCTATTTCAGAGCCCTAGTTTCCTTTGTTCTGCG
>NW_028093548.1:0-557 GCF_014824575.4 Sturnira hondurensis
TCCCATTTAAGAGGAAAACTGAAAAATACAGTTCAAGGTTATGAACAAGTTTCAAGTCTATTTAAATTTATGTAATCAGCTTATAAAATTTTATTTCTGAACAAGTCTCCAGATTAAGATTTTTTAAAATAAGTATTGTGCTAACATATTTTCATCTGTTTTTTATTGCAAAAACTCAATTTTATTTATTTATTTACTATATTAGTATTTATTTATTTTTTGAAGTTTTATTTTTTATTTTTTCCTCCAATTTTTTAATTTAATTATTTTTCAAGTACAGTTTTCTGTCTATTACTCCAATCCCATCCCACCCCCATGCTCCCCCCTCCCTCCCATTTCTACCCCTCTCAGTTGTTGTCCATGTATCCTTTACATAGGTTCCTCTAAATCCTTCCCTTATTTCTCCTGAAATTCCCTCCCCTCTCCCCTCTGGTCGCTGTCCCCCTGTTCTCTATTTCAGTGTCTTTGGTTATATTTTGCTTGCTTGTTTGTTTTGTTGTTTAGTTTCCTGTTAAAGATGAGATCATATGGTATTTGTCCTTCAACACCTGGCTTAT
>NW_028093549.1:0-623 GCF_014824575.4 Sturnira hondurensis
CAAGACTTCAGGGCCTTGTTTTTGTCCCTGACTGTCTGCCTTCATAGCCTTCTGCTTCGGGCAGTCTCGCTTCCAGTGTCCCTTCTCCTTGCAAAAGGCACACTGGTCCTTGTCTATGTCTGTTCGTCGTCCCTGGCCCTTTCGTTGCCCCCCTTTTCCTTTGGGAGGAGGCTTCTGAGCGGCAATCAAAATCTTGGCAACTTCCTTTGCTCTGCCAACTTCCAGATCATCCCTATTAACATACACTTTCTGTGCTATTTCCAATAACTTGCTCCTATTCTCTCCCTCAAACCCTTCTATTTTCTGAAGGTTTATTCTGATATCTGACGCTGCCTGAGTCACAAAAGCTATATTTACTAGCCTTCTGTTCTCCGCCTCCGGATCTAGAGGGGTATGTATCCTGTAGGCCTCCATGAGTCTTTCTAGGAAGGCTGCTGGGGATTCCTCTCGCCCTGGGATGACTTCACCGACTTTACTAAAATTGGTCGGCTTTCTAGCTGCTGCCTTTAGCCCCCTGAGTAGAGCCCGGCGATACTGAATGAGCGAATCTCTCCCCCCTGTGGTGTTGGGGTCCCAATTAGGAGGCTGGGACGGGAGGATACCCTCTATTTCCCTCCTTCCCA
>NW_028093550.1:0-538 GCF_014824575.4 Sturnira hondurensis
TCTGTCTCTGTGGACTTACCTTTTCTGCATATTTCTTACAGGCGGAACCATGAAATGTGTGGCCTTTCCTGACTAGCTTTTTCCCCTTCACAGAAAGTGTTTAAGGTTTATGCATGTTTCAGCATGTATTCGTCATTCATCCTTTTTCACAGCTGAATAATATTCCATTGCATGGGTAGACCATATGCTGCGTATCCATTCATTTGCCGAGTGAAGGGGCTAGATGTGTGTTTCAGAAGGAGTCTTCCAGCCGCTGAGGGAAGAGGGACTGGGGTCAAGCAAGGATGGAGTTGGCAGGCACCACTGCTCCCCAGTCCAGCTGACAAATGATGGAGAAAGGCTGATGGCTGTGGCTGGGGGGGAGGGGAGGACTGCCGTGTTGAAGGAGGCGCGAAAGCTGACGTCCGCTGGCAAGAGCTCAAGCCCCTGGGCCCAGGGAAAGCCTCTCCCTCTGGCAGCGAAGGGGGGCCGGGGCAGGCGGGGGCTGGCTAGCGGGGCTCAGTCTTCCTGGGGAGTTCTCCCAGATCAAACCCACCCC
>NW_028093551.1:0-635 GCF_014824575.4 Sturnira hondurensis
CTTGAACTGTGCATCTGAGAGGCTGGCAATCTCTCGGTTGCTTAGAGTTATCGGCTCTGGGACTTTGAGTTCTTCTTGAGCTATATTTTGGACTGTTCGTGCCTGTTACGTCTGAGGAGCAGAGCCCTAGGTGTTCACCAGAGTGGGGCCACTCAGTCTCTGGGTTGTGGCGCTGTATGTGGGGCCGGGGTCAAAGAGGAGCAATGGCGGTCTCGTCTGCCGCCGCTGCCACCACAGGTGCCGCAGCTGCCACCATCACCGGAACCCGTGTTTCGTCCCACTGCACTCGAGTGTGCCACCACCGTCAGTCCTCCACCACTGGGTTCGCCTGCTGGGGCCTGCGTGGTCCGTCTCACTGTGCGCGAATGTGCGACAGTGGTCAGTCTGCCCCACACCCTGACTGGGTCCGGGCTGCCTGCCCTGCCTAGGTTGGGGGATCTGTCCTGCCAGACCCTGCTCCGCTGCTGGCTCCGCCCCTCTTTCTGTCCCGGTTGAATGGTTAGTTGTTGTCGGACTTCCGTATAATTCAATTTTCTGTTCTTTGGCTGTGTCTTTGTTCTCCAAACCTTTGTTGTATTCAAAGTTGGTTGTGGGAGAAGGCACGGTGTTTCCACCTATGCCTCCATCTTGGCGGA
>NW_028093552.1:0-1569 GCF_014824575.4 Sturnira hondurensis
ATAAAAAAGAAACATCCCTCGTATGTTGTTTGAAAACATTAAATTGAATTTAAAACAGGTGACACATGCAAGTTGTCCAATAAATCCATCTGTGATAATAGCAAACACACTTTATCGGTGTTATGTGCCCACGCCTTTACTCAAAGCCTAATACATAATGTGCACTCAATAAATATTTTATGAATGATTAAAGGTTGGCAAGTTAAACCTGGTAATGGGAAGATCTAGAAACTAAAATTGAATCAGTCATCTGAAGTTTGTGTGGAGTCTTAGTCTTCTGAACCAATAATTAATGGAGTACAACACCAGAGTATGCAAAAGGACAGGTGATAATTTGATAGGAGTAGATTGTGTTATCTGACAGCCTGGGAACTAACACTCGAGACCCCACCAACCTTGCTCACCTGGCCTTCTTCAATTCAGAACTCAGGAGGAAGGAGATGGACATGAAGATGTACAGCCTAGAAGAAAGAAAGGACTGTGTGTACCAAGAGGTCACCGAGCCCCAGGATGATGACTACCTTTGTAAGTGACCCTCCCTAAGAAGCAAGTTATGATACAGTAATTTCATCTAGTCCTTTGGTCCCCAAATCATCCCTGTCCTCTAGTGACCTGGAGTACAGGATTGAGTCTCAATGATGTCAGTACCACACTCCCTCTGAAGCTCTTTGTGTCCAGGAATATGTGCTATACCTTCCCTAAGCCCTGTTGTTCTCGCCTCCAGATTGTGAGAAGTGTCAGAACTTCTTCATTGACAGCTGTGCTGTGCATGGGCCCCCTACATTTGTAAACGACAGTGCAGTGGAGAGGGGGCATCCCCACCGCTCAGCCCTCACCCTGCCCTCTGGGTTGAGAATCGGCCCATCGGGCATCCCTGAGGCTGGGCTTGGAGTGTGGAATGAGGCAGCTGATTTGCCTGTGGGTCTGCACTTTGGCCCTTATGAAGGACACATCATAGAAGATGAAGAGGCAGCCAAGAGCAGATACTCCTGGCTGGTGAGAACTATTCACCTCTTCCCCTGTCCTCTGGCTTCCCACATTCTTTCTGAGGCCTGGAGGGACCTCACCTCTTATGTGCTAGACATGGAGGGGACAATATGGTTAGCTCTGTGTACTGACTGGACTTCACATGGACACAGAGCTCCTATTCAAGGATCAGAAGTTAAGCAGGAGCAAAGTGGTGCAGACACAAAGGTGTGGCTCCTCCCTTGTGGGGATCCTGCTCTGATTGGACAGGTAGACTCAGGTTTGTATGTGATGAGTGAGAAAAATATGTGGTCCCAACTGGCAGGTGAATCACCGTGCAGACTGAAAGAGCTTTGATGACAATATGGTAAAATAATTCCTTTGACTATAACCTCCCTACCACAAAAATAAAAAGGCTTTAACCTCTTTTATGAAACACAGATCGCCAGAGGGAGAAACTGCTATGAGTATGTGGATGGAAAGGACAGATCCTGGGCCAACTGGATGAGGTGAGGTCAACAGGTCTCTGGGTGCCAGGGGGGACACTCATCCCCCACAACTCATATATCTTTTCCTCTCATCATGCCTCCCTCAATGGTCTCC
>NW_028093553.1:0-883 GCF_014824575.4 Sturnira hondurensis
CATGTGGTCGCTTTCCCGTTTCAACAGCAGAGTCATTGTGACAGGGGCCAGGTTGCCTGCAAAGCCTAAGTTACTTCTTATCAAACCCTCCACAGAACATCACATGGAGCCACTGTAGAAATGACTCCCAGACAAACGCCCCCCTTGAGCGGGCTTCTCAAGGAAACCCGGGTCTGGATCCCGCGTTAACTTTACCCAGGAAGACAATTCTAGTCACTGATGTTTCATGCATGGCAAAGGGTACAAGTTCAGCTTAGACACACAGGTCAGACACACATGGTTACTCCACAAGTACATCCTCTGTCCCTTGGGGCTTCCCCCCCCCTATAATTTGCTGCCCTGTTTACTCTAGTTTTTTAAATAGGTTTCTTACTACATGTTTTTTCAAGGATAGGAATTCTCATTTTTGAAATGTTTATGCAGTGGAGCTGCTAAGAGCCAGCATGGGCCTCAGTGAATGGGAAAGGTAAGTCAGGGAAGTGGCTGGAGAGGCTGAGAGAAGAGAACTGGCCCCTGTGAGAGAAACAGCGTGAAACGGCCTTCAGAGGCTGCTGACTTGCTCCTCCGAATACAAAAGTCAATATATTCACTGGAGCCTGGGCAGACTGCAGTTTAGGAAACAGTTAATGTAGTCCTCCAAGGCCACGAAGTGATGTGCATAGGAAAGCGAGGGGCCAAATACAGATTAATTAAACACAGACCCATGCCTCTGGGCCACCAAGGGGGTGGGGTGAGGGGAAGAAGACCAGGCATCAACCTACTCTGCACAGGTGGAGTGCGGAAACTCCCCACACGTAGCTGACAGCTCTGTTTTCAGGAGGGGCCTGTGGCAGCAGACCCCCACACCAGGTGGCATGTTCTGGGTTGGTTGTCAGCGGGAATT
>NW_028093554.1:0-768 GCF_014824575.4 Sturnira hondurensis
TTCCAAGTGATTGTGTCTGGCTTAGGTGGCCCCTCTCTGTGTGAGCAGTCTTGCCCATCAAGGACATTGACCATGCTTTGGGGGCAGGGGAAGAAGCAGAGACAAGCTTTGTCTCCTAAGTGGCTCGCATTCCAGAGGTTGCTCACTCAGTCTTAGCCATGGGAGGCAGTTACAACTCCTGCCTGAAACCAGGCAGAGTGGTCCCCAACAGAAGAGGCTACAACAAATAAAACCCCTATCATTTTATATGTAAAAATCAAATAAACCACTTGGCCAAGCCACTAATACGAGTCCCAAGTGTGCATCTCTGCTGCCATCTCCTGGGAGTTTTGGGGAATAACATCTTAGGACAGGTCAGCAGGAAAGTGGTTGGTTAGTCAACCATTGGAATACCAGTGACTGTTGATTTTTTTAAGACTGTTTTGAGGTACAAATATCAGGTCCCAAGGTCAGTGACTAGTTCCTTGGGATCACTTTTCAGGAGCACATCATCTCGACCAGACAATTTGGGAGTGCACCATTGGTTCTTTTCTTTGATTATACGTTTAAATTATTTGTTGTATATATAAAAGACATTGATTTCTACATGTTATTTACCACACAATTTATTAAGTTGTATTCCTTATAATAACTTTAAGTTGACATTCATGAGTTGTCAAGGTAAATAAGATATCATGCAATAATAACATTATGTTAGTGTAGCTGTATAAAGCATCAAAAAAATAGTTAAAGCTTGGAATAAACCATGAAGACATGAAGAGTTAAAAA
>NW_028093555.1:0-506 GCF_014824575.4 Sturnira hondurensis
GTGGAAAACTTATTTGAACAAATAATAAAGGAGAACTTCCCTAATCTGGCAACGGAAATAGGCTTCCAGGAAGTCCAGGAAGCTCAGAGAGTCCCAAAGAAGTTGGACCCAAGAAGGAACACACCAAGGCACATCATAATTACATTAGCCAAGATTAAAATAAAGGAGAGAATCCTAGAAGCAGCAAGAGATAAGGGGACATAAGTCACCTATAGGAGATAAGTCACCTACAAAGGACTTCCCATCAGACTGTCAGCTGATTTCTCAAAAGAGACCTTACAGGCAAGAAGGGGCTGGAAAGAAGTATTCCAAGTCATGAAATCCAAAGACCTACATCCAAGATTGCTGTATCCAGCAAAGCTTTCATTTAGAATGAAAGGGCAGATAGAGTGCTCCCCAGATAAGGTCAAGTTCAAGGAGTTCATCATCACCAAGCCCTTATTATGTGAAATGCTAAAGGGACTTATCTAAGAAAAAGAAGATAAAAAACATGAACAGTAAAAAGA
>NW_028093556.1:0-871 GCF_014824575.4 Sturnira hondurensis
TCAGAATACTATTGGAAATAAGCCCTGGCTGGTGTAGCTCAGTGGATTGAGTACAGGCCTGCGAACCAGAGGATTGTGGTTCAATTCCCAGTCAGGGCACATGCCTGGGTTGCAGGCCGGTTCCCTGCAGGCCAGTTCCCAACAGGGGATGCACAAAAGGCAACTGTACATTGATGTTTCTCTCCTTCTCTCCTTCCCCTCTAAATTTAAATAAATACAATTTTAAAAAATACCATTGGAAATAATAACAAGCACAGCAATGTTGTGGATAAAAGTTTATTTTTCATACTCCCACATTTTCTCCACTATAAATGTCTTGTCAGAAGAGTGTTTTTTGCAAAATGTAATTGACCGCGTGACAACAGTATAAAATAAATTTGGGGGTGTTTAAAAAATAATAGTTTCTATTAGAACTACAGACATGGAAATAAGGAAAAAACTGACAGTTACCAGAGGAGAGGGGGGAGTAGATAACGGGAGAAAGAAGGGGAAGCGTCGAGCCAAGGAACATAAGACAACAGGGGAGAGGACTGAATGTGGAATGTGGGGTGGGTAGGGCAGAGGAGAGTAATCAGGGGAAAATAGGGACCACTATAATTGAACAATAATAATAAAAAGAAATAGAAAATATAATAGTTCCTGAACAGGAAGCTAGACCTCCCAGTCTGAATCTTTGTAAGTAGGCTGAAAATCCATACTTATAAGATATCCTCAAGTGATAATTATGCAAAATAAATATTGAGAACAACCACTTCGAAATATTAACTCATACTTTTAGCTCTCAGTTGGCTTAAAACCAAATCTAGCTTGATCAGGCAAAGGAGTGAGGACATTACAATACTTTACACCTCCATTAATTTGTTGCAATTTT
>NW_028093557.1:0-565 GCF_014824575.4 Sturnira hondurensis
AAGTGAATAATGTAGTCATTAATAAATAAATAATACAAAAACACACTGTCCAGAGGGGAGAGGGTAGAGAATCACAGGGGAAAAGAGGATGGACTCCCATGAACAAGTATAAAAGGACACGTGGACAATAACTAAGGTGAGGGGCGGGAATGGGAGGGAGGTGGGAGCACTGGGGGGCGGGGCTGGGAATATAAGACAGAAAACTGTACTTGAACAAGAATTAAATAAAAATAAAAAAAATAAATAAAAATTAAAATAAAAAAAAAACACACTCTGTACTCACAACTGTAAACCTCCTTTTGCCCACCTCTACAGCTTTCATGGTTGCCTTGAAGGCTATGTTTACACATATTTCAACAATATTAGGCATAATATCCTTGAGCTTTATTTCACAAAAATATTTTGTAAATAATGTGGCTACATTCAGGAGAGAAACAGTATCCAAGCCCTCCACAAATGTTCCCATTGGAATCTCAAAAATACATTGGACTATTCTTTTACACTAGAGTTAACAGCATCAAAGTGCTGTGTACACTCCCAGTATTCTTTCCTCTACTAAAATATA
>NW_028093558.1:0-704 GCF_014824575.4 Sturnira hondurensis
TTGATTGAGAGCCTTGCTGGATAAAGTAGCCTTGGTTGTAGGTCTCTGTTTCACATTACTTGGAATATTTCTAGCCATTCTCTTCTTGCTTGGAATGTTTCCATTGAGAAGTCAGTAGCCAACCTTATTAGGACCCCCTTTTATGTTACTTCCTTTTTCTCCCTTGCTGCCTTTAGGATTCTCTTTTTGTCTTGGAGTTTTGCCATTTTAATGATGATGTATCTTGCAGTAGGCCTCTTTGGGTTCCATCTAATTGGGACTCTCTGCGATTCCTGAATTCATGTGACTTTTCTCTCATCAAATTAGGAAAATTTTCTGTTATTACTCTTTCAAATAGATTTTCTATTACTTGTTCTTCTTCTCCTTCTGGTATTCCTATTCAGATATTATTATATTTCATATTGTCTTGCATTTCTCTTAGACTCTCCTCATTTTTTCTGATTCTCTTTTCCATTACCTGGTCTGTCTGGGAGATTCTTTCCACCCTGTGTTCGAGCTCTCTTATGCGGTCTTCTGCCTCATCAATCCTATTATTCATACCTTCTACTGTGTTCTTCATTTCAGAAATTGTATTCTTCATTTCCTCTTGGCCTTTGCTGATGGTTTCTATTTCTTTTTTCATGTTGATATAGTTTGCAGAGAGTTCATTGTTGCTCCCTTGTAGTTTCTGGTAGCTCATTGTAAGCTCTTTGAATTTCCTGATA
>NW_028093559.1:0-4057 GCF_014824575.4 Sturnira hondurensis
CTGAGTGGTGGGGAGTGTGGAGGAGGCACGAGAGGACTGGCTGGGCTCCCATAGGCAGCAGCTAAATCTCTAGAGGGATATTTCAGGAGCTGGAAGTTTCCCCTGACAAGTGAGGGCTCTAAACCCCAGGCTTGACTTCCCAGCCTTCAGCGCCAGAGCCAGAAAGGACCTCAGATAATATCCAGCTATAAAAAGCAGCAGATTTCTGTCTGTCAGGGAGAGATGGCTAGAGACACACAGAGCCTCTTCAAGGGCCAACACAAACAATTTTGTTTGAAGCCACTTAACCTGGGTTCTGGCAAAGAGAGGGCAGAGTGAACTAGAGACACTTGAGGAGAGTGTGACATTGGTGGCTCTAGCTAGAGAAATGAAGGAACAGCCACCAGGACCCCAGTACTGAATCATTTCCCAAACAACAGGAGCCAGCTCTCAAGCAGAGCACTCCTCACTGAGTGGCATCAGCCTGAGGAGAAGCAACACCCCTGTGCACATAGCACTTACTCTGGCCCACCCTGTAGTGCTTGAGCCTGAGTATTGGTCACAGCTTGATTGTATTAACAATGGACCAGTTTAATGGGTGATTAGTTTGACAACTGCAGTGGAAAATGCAATGAAGCAGCCAAAATGGGAAGAAAAAAAAACAGGCCCAAATGAAAGAACAAGTGAGTCCTCCAGAAGAGATAGATGAGGCAGAGGTAAGCAATTTATCAGACAGAGATTTTAGAATAATGAGTATAAGGATACTCAACACCATGAGAAAAGACATAGAGACCACAAGGAAGGACCTGTCAGAGTTAAGGATGCAACATCTGAAATAAATAACACAATGGAGGGAATAAACATTAGGTTAGATGAAGTGGAGGATAGAATACTTTTGGGGGAAGACAAGCCAGATAGACACATCCAGGAAGAGCAGCAAAAGAAAAAAGAATTTAAGGAATGAGAAGAGTGTAAGAGAAAAGCAGTAAGATGCATACAGGGGACCACCAGTTAGACTGGCATCTGATTCCTCATCAGAAGCATTTCAGACTAAAAGGGAGTGGCGTGGAATAGCCAAGGTGATGAAAAGCAAGGACCTTCACCCACGGCTACTTTACCCAGCAAACCTATCACTTAAAAATCAAAAGAGAGAGAAGGAGCTTCCCAGAGAAGAAATAGCTGAAGGAGTTTGTTAACACCAAACCAGCACTACAACAAACGTTAGAGGGCTTGCTTTCAGAAGAAGAAGAAGAAAAAGAGAGAGGAAAAAACCCCAGAGGAAAACAGTCTAGCCATAAAATGGCCCTACATATGAATCTATCAATAATCACCTTAAATGTAAAAGGCTTAAATGCTCCAAGAAAAGACATAGATAGCTGAATGGATAATAAAACAATGCTTCCTTCAAGAGACCCATCTCAGATCAAAACATACACAAAGACTAAAAGTAAAGGATTGGAAGAAGATATTTCATGCAAATGGAAAGAAGAAAAAAGCTGGGGTAGCAGGACTTATATGTGACAAAATAGACTTTAAAACCAAGGCTATTAAGGCTTTAATAGACTTTAAAACCAACCATGGAAAGAGACAGAGAAGGACACCACATAGTGATGAAGGCAACAATCCAACAAGAAGATATAACCCTAGTAAATATTTACACAGCCCACATAACAATACCTAAATATGTAGAGAAAATCTTGACGGACATAAAGAGGGAGACTGACAGAAATGCAGTCATAGTTGGGGATTTTCAACAAGGAGACAGTGGTCTTAAATGACACATCTTCAATCAAATGGGTATAATTGATGTCTTTGGAGGATTTCACCCCAAAGCAGGAGAATATACATACTGTTCAAGTACACATGGAATGTTTTCTAGCAAACACCACATGTTAGAACACAGAACAAGTCTCAATAAATTTAAGAAGATCAAAGTCATGTCAACATCTTCTCTGACCACAATGCTATGAAACTAGAAATCAATCACAAGAAGAACACTGAAAACATGCCAAGATGTGGAAGCTAAATAACATGTTATTGAACAATGAATGGGTCAACAACGAGATCAAGGAAGAAATCAAAAGTACCTTGAAACAAACAGAAATGAGGACACAACAATCCAAATCTGTGGGACACTGGAAAAGCATACACCTCAGATGGAATTTCATAGCCTTACAGGCCTATCTCAAAGTACAAGAGGAAGCTCAAATAAACAACCTAGCTTCACACTTAAAGAAACTCAAAAATGAAAAACAAACAAAGCCTAAAGTGAGTAGAATAAAGGAAATAATAAACATTAGATCAGAAATAAATAAGAGTAAAGAGAAATGATAAAAAAATGGATCAATCCAAGAGCTGTTTCTTTTGAAAATATAAACAAGATTGACACACCTTTAACCAGACTCATCCAGAACAAAAGAGAAAAGACCAAATAAATAAAATAAGAAATGAAAGAGGAGAAATAACAATTGATACCAAAGAAATACAAAGAATTATAAGAAAATATTGTGAATAATTACATGCCAACAAACTGGACAGCCTGAGTAAAATGGATGAATTCCTAGAATTATACAATCTTCCAATGAAATCAGGAAGAATTAGAGAATCTAAATAGACAGATTACACCCAATGAAATTGAAGCAATAATAATATAAAAAACTCCCACAAACAAAAGCCCTGGACCAGATGGCTTCACAGGTGAATTATACCAAACATTCTGAGAAAAACTAATGCCTCTCCTTCTCAAATTATTTCATAATTCAAGAGGAGGGAAGGCTCCCAAACTCATTTTACAAGGCCAGCATTATCCTAATTCCAAAACCAGATAAAAACACTACAGAAAAAGAAAATTGTAGGCCAATATCCCTGATGAACACAGATGCTAAAATCGTCTACAAAATATTAGCAACCTGAATACAGCAATGCATCTAAAAGATTATACACAACGATGAAGTGGGATTTATTACGGGAATACAAATTTGGTACAACATTCACAAATCAATAAATGGGATTCACTACATGAACAAAGAGAAGAATATTCCCCAAATGCTCATATCAGTAGATGCAGAGGAAGCTTTTGGTAAAACCTTTCTGACCTCTCATTTATGATCAAAGCTCTCAGCAAAGTGGGAATAGAGGAAATATGCCTAAATATAATACCAGCCTGTATGACAAATCCACCGCCAACATCATACTCAACAGGCAAAAGCTACTAGTGTTCCCCATAAGATCGGGAACTAGACAGGGATGTCTGCTTTCACTTTTCTCATCCAGCATGGTGCTGGAAGTCCTGACCACAGAAATAGGACAAGAAGTAGAAGTAAAAGGCATCCAAATTGGAAAGGAAGTAGTAAAACTGTCTTTATTTGCAAATTGTATACTTACAGAACCCCAAAGATTCTACCAAGAAAACTACTAGAATTGATAAATGAATTCAGCAAAGTAACAGGATACAAAATTAATATGCAGAAAGCAGTTTCATTTTTACATGCCAATAGTGGACTAACAGAAAGGAAAATTAGAGAAATAATACCTGTTGGGAACCGCCCTGCCTGGTTTCAGAAGGTGCAACCCCACCATGGCTAAGGCTGAGTGAGAAACCTCCAGACCATAAACCACTAAGGAGACAAAGNGCTCCTTTTTTCTGACTCTACCTGGCCCTCAGTGCTTGATCGGTTACCCAATGATGGGTGAGATTCCCCAAGGCAGGAATGACCTAAGACAGGCATGATCACGGGGAGGCTCCAGGAAAGGACTTGGGTGACTACAACAAAAGAGGGTGATGGACCCTTGCCCTTCAGTTTTGACATAGCCTGAGTCCTCATTCTGTCTGCAAGAAGTCTTCTAGTTTTTTGGCTGCCTTACTTCAGCTGCCTGACTTAGGCCTGAAACAATGACAGAGGGTGGTGCAACCCTGTGCTGGAAAGGGTGGGTTCCCTGGGTGATCAGGCCTAATAGAGAATATATAAAATCCTGTGAAACCAGCTTTGCTAAGAATGCTCTCGATTAAATGATAAAGGCCCAAGCAGGAAATGAGTTTGATTCCCAAAGTTTTGTAGCCCTTTAGCTAACAGACTCT
>NW_028093560.1:0-779 GCF_014824575.4 Sturnira hondurensis
TTTGTAAAGCAAAAAAGAAACCAACATGGGACAAATTTACATGTGTGATACACTTGTCTGCAACTTCACATCTCACAGAACACACATACCCTTTAGGCTGGCCAGCTCAGCAGCTTTGGCCTTATGCATCTCCATATTACCCTATAGAAAAGGTAATTTCCTCAGGGATTCTGTTTTTAGATCTGGAAACAATGCCATTTTGCTGCCATTTCAGCAGTGGGACTGGGAACAGCCTCACCCTGTCCTGATAGACTGTGTGCCAGTTTGCTAGGTCTCCATTACACAGGACCTCAGATTGTGTGGAAGGTTGCTGTTGACTCCTAGCTCGGTACCTGGCTCTGTCTTTGCAGAACTCCAGTGATGAAATAATTGAGGAGCTGGTGCACGAGACCCACTATAAGATCTACAGGGTCAAGGTACAGGTGCACCAGACTGACGAAACCATCCAGCAAATGTGTCAGGTGAGAGCTGGGTTGGGAATTCTCCACACCCAGGAACCCAAGGTGACCTGAGAGGCCCCAGAATCTAGGGTCAAACGTGGGGATGGCTTCCTCATGCCACACTGTCAGAGCTGTTTCAGTGCTCTTTCTGAAGTGCCATACTATCTCATGCTCGGGGGAATCTGGACCTCCCCATTCTCCCACAAACTACATAAGTCAGAAAAAGACATTCCTCACATGTTTGTGAATATTGGAGAAAAATGTATTCTACTTCACAGTAGAGCTCATGAACATTAGCATTTTGCAGTTTTTGTGGACTTTCCTACCAGACAAAGATTC
>NW_028093561.1:0-4081 GCF_014824575.4 Sturnira hondurensis
AAGATAATAGTTCTATTTCAGAGACGGTAAACACAGTAACGTTTTGGATAATGTACATGGCGTTTTTCCCTGCTGCCTACGTATTCCCAAATCATCCCGATCTAACTATGTTGTAGATTAGAGAAAGCGCAGCTCTATTCATATTTTCTTTCTGGAATGAGTGAGGAGACATGTAAGAGCATGTCACTTGAAAAGTAGGGGAGCTAATACTGAAAGGTTCACTGAAACGCAATTCTTCCTGCAGAAAATAACAAGGAAGCACAGACATTCATGTACTCTGCAGTACCAGATTGGAACAAACCCCTTTGTGAATTCAGAAAACGTACAGCAAATAAGCAGTTTCCTTCTTTCACGCAACTGAATTTCCCTGTGTTCTAAGCACTATGAGATGTTGGGAACTTGGGAAATCTCTTGGGAGAGAAACAAGTTCCTTAGAAAGCCTGTTTGAGGAAAACTATTTCTGAATTGTTTTCACCCACTGTGAAGGCATCTCCTATTAGAAGTTCAGAAATGCAATGTTCTTTGAATTACTTCAACTTTTCTAGCATTTCTGTGAATTTGGTTTTGTGCGCGGACACATTGCCAGGTAAATACTACACCCAAAAATTCACCAATTCACTTGTGCCCCACATGTGAATGATGTTCAAAGCATGCTGCGTGTGAAACAGAGGAAACTTGTATAGTTTTCCTAGAGGAAATCATATCAAAATGTACATATGAAAGTACATGTGCTTTGTAGTAGAGATTTTTCTGATTAGAGAAGCGAGCGTGGTAAAAGTGCTCCATGTTTGGTACCCTAGTTCATATTTCTTAGTGAGAGCATAAGGTAAAGTTGGACCTTAACCAAATCAAGGTGGCAATACTCCTATTCAACACAATTGATCCAGGGAAAACAACATTGGCCGTGTTTCTAACTCCAGGATAATAGTTCTATTTCAGACAAGCGAAACACAGTAAGTTTTTGGATCATGGATATGGCGTTTTTCACTGCTGCATACCTATTCCCAAATAATCCCGTTCTAACTATGTTGGACATTATAGAAAGAGCAGCTCAAATCACATTTTCTTTCTGGAATGAGTGAGGAGACATTAAAGAACATGGCACTTGAAAAGTAGGGGAGCTACTACTAAACGGTTCAGCGAAACACATTCCTTCCTGTAGAAAATAACAAGGAAGCACAGACATTCATGTTCTCTGCACTACCAGATGGGAACAAACACGTTTCTGAATGCCAAAATGTACAGCAGATGAGCAGATTACTTCTTTCACGCAACTGAATTTCCCTGTGTTCTACGGACTATGAGATGTGGGAACTTGGGAAATCTCTTGGGAGTGAACAAGTTCCTTAGAAAGCCCAACTGAGGAAAACTCTGTCTGAATTGTTTCCACCAACTGTGAAGGTATCACCTATTAGAAGTTCAGAAATGCTATGTTCTTCCAATTACTTCAACTTTTCTAGCATTTCTGTGAACTTGTTCTTGTGCACGGACATGTTTCCTGGCAAATACTACACCAAAACATTCACCGATACACTTGTGGCCCACATGTGAATGATGTTCAAAGTGTGCTGTGTGTGAAACAAAGGAAACTTGTATAGTTTTCCAAGAGGAAATCATATCAAAATGTACATATGGAAGTACAGGTGCTTTGTAGGAGAGAGTTTTGTGATGAGAGAAGCGAGCCTGATATCAGTGCACCATGTTTGGAATCCTAGTTCATATTTCCTAGAGAGAGCATAAGGAAACGTTGGACCTTATCCAAATCAAGGTGGCAATACACGTATTCAACACAGCTGATACAGGGAAAACAACGTTGGCCCTGTTTCTATATCCAGGATAATAGTTCTCTTTCAGACAAGAGAAACACAGTAAAGTTTTGGATCATGGACATGGCATTTTTCACTGCTGAACATGTATTCCCAAATCATCCCGTTCTAACTATGTTGGAGATTAGAGAAAGAGCAGCTCAAATCACATTTTCTTTCTCAAATGAGTGAGGAGACATGTAAGTCCATGTCACTTGAAAAGTAGGGGAGCTACTACTGAACGGTTCACTGAAATGCAATTCTTCCTGCAGAAAATAACAAGGAAGCACAGACATTCATGTACTGTGCACTACCAGATTGGAACAAACCTGTTTGTGAGTTCCAAAACGTACAACAAATGAGCAGTTTCCTTCTTTCAGCAACTTAATTTCCCTGTGTTCTAAGCACTATGAGATGTTGGGAACTTGGGAAATCTCTTGGGAGTGAACAAGTTCCTTAGAAAGCCCCTTTGAGGAAAACTCTTTCTGAATTGTTTCCACCCACTGTGAAGGCATCTCCTATTAGAAGTTCAGAAATGCAATGTTCTTTGAATTACTTCAACTTTTCTAGCATTTCTGTGAACTTGTACTTGTGCGCGGACACGTTGCCAGGTAAATACTACAGGAAAAACATTCACCAATTCACTTGTGGCCCACATGTCAATGATGTTCAAAAGCATGCTGTGTGTGAAACAGAGGAAACTTGTATAGTTTTCCGAGAGGAAATCATATCAAAATGTACATATGGAAGTATGTGTGCTTTGTACGAGAGTTTTGTGATGAGAAAAGCGAGCGTGGTAACAGTGCTCCATGTTTGGTACTCTAGTTCATATTTCATGGTGAGAGCATAAGGAAACGTTGGACCTTAACCAATCAAGGTGGCAATACTCCTATTCAACACAACTGAACCAGGGAAAACAACGTTGGCCGTGTTTCTAACTCCAGGATAATAGTTCTATTTCAGAGACGGTTAACACAGTAACGTTTTGGATCATGGACATGGCGTTTTTCACTGCTGGATATGTATTCCCAAATCATCCCGTTCTAACTATGTTGGAGATTAGCGAAAGAGCAGCTCAAATCACATTTTCTTTCTGGAATGAGTGAGTAGACATGTAAGACCATGTCATTTGAAAAGTAGGGGAGCTACTACTGAAAGGTTCACTGAAACGCAATCCTTCCTGCAGAAAATAACAAGGTAGCACAGAAATTCATGTACTCTGCACTACCAGATTGGAACAAACCCCTTTGTGAATGCCAAAACGTACAGCAGATGAGCAGTTTCCTTCTTTCACGCAACTGAATTTCTCTGTGTTCTAAGCACTATGAGATGTTGGGAACTTGGGAAATCAATTGGGAGTGAACAAGTTCCTTAGAAAGCCCATTTGAGGAAAACTCTGTCTGAATTGTTTCCACCAACTGTGAAGACATCTCCTAATTGAAGTTCAGAAATGCTATGTTCTTCCAATTACTTCAACTTTTCTAGCATTTCTGTGAACTTGTTCTTGTGCACGGACATGTTTCCTGGTAAATGCTACAGCAAAACATTCACCAATACCCTTGTGGCCCATATTTGAATGATGTTCAAAAGTGTGCTGTGTGTGAAACAGAGGAAACTTGTATAGTTTTCCCAGAGGAAATCATATCAAAATGTATATTTGGAAGTATGTGTGCTTTGTAAGAGTGAGTTTTGTGATGGGAGAAGCGAGCGTGATAAGAGTGCTCCATGTTTGGTGTCCTAGCTCGTATTTCTTAGAGAGAAGCGAAGGAAACTTTGGAAGTTAACCAAATCAAGGTGGCAAAATACGTATTCAACACAACTCTTTCTGGGAAAACAATGTTGACACTGTTTCTAACTCCAGGATAATAGTTCTATTTCAGAGACGGTAAACACAGTAACGTTTTGGATCATGTACATCGCGTTTTTCACTGCTGCATACGTATTCCCAAATCATCCCGTTCTAACTATGTTGGAGATTAGCGAAAGAGCAGGTCAAATCACATTTTCTTTCTGGAATGAGTGAGGAGACATGTAGACCGTGTCACTTGAAAAGTATGGGAGCTACTACTGAAAGATTCACTGAAATGTATTCCTTCCTGTAGAAAATAACATGGAAGCACAGACATTCATGTACTGGGCACTACCAGATGGGAACAAACCCGTTGTGAATGCCAAAATATACAGCAGATGAGCAGTTTACTTCTTTCACGCAACTGAATTTCCATGTGTTCTAAGCACTATGAGATGTTGGGAACTTGGGAAATCTCTTGGGAGTG
>NW_028093562.1:0-724 GCF_014824575.4 Sturnira hondurensis
CTCCTCATATGAGGCATTATACAGGGTTATCATTCTGTGATTTCTCTTATATTTCTCACCCTACATTCCTCAAGGTCCATCCACGCTGAAGAATTGACCAGATTTTCCTTTTTCAACATTGAATAATATTCCAGCAAACGGATGTACCATATTTTGTCCATCTCTTCCTCCATCAGCAGATACTTTGGTTACTTCCACCTGTTTTAAGTTCTGAGTTGGTGCTAAGATCATGCTGCTAAGAGATGTCTGACCATCTTTTTGAAATTATTTTATATACATACCCAGGAGTCCAATTTCTCTACCATATGATTCCTCTATTTTAATTTTTTGAAAAGTCTCTGTACTATCTTTTCCAGTGGGTGCAGAGGGGTTTCTATTATCCATATTCTGCAAACATTTATTATTTTCTTCAGTTTTTTAAAATATTGGCTTCATAAAAGATAGGAGATAATATGTCATTTTGGTTTAACTTATATCTCTCTCATTATTATTAATGTTGGCCACCTTCTCATGTGCGAGTTGGTGGTTGGCATGTGAGCTTAGAGAAAGGCTGAATTTATTTTCTTTTTAAAATAATTTTTCATTTAATTCTTGTTCAAGTACAGCTTTCTGTCTTATATTCCCAACCCTGCCCGCCCCCCCATCCCATGTTCCCCGCCTCCCTCCCATTTACACCCCCACCCTTAGTTATTGTCCATGTGTCCTTTATACTTATTCATGTGAG
>NW_028093563.1:0-2830 GCF_014824575.4 Sturnira hondurensis
CAGGGTCTCCTTCCCCTTCTTCAGGAACAGGTGGAGGCGGGCCACACACGTGCTCTCCAGGAAGACCCTCTGAAAGTTCGCGACAGGGACCAGCACAACGTCGCTCCAGCTGATCCCCGAGGCCGCGGTCCAGGATGGTAGGTCCCGGTTCAGGGCGAGGAAGTCTGTGCCGTCGTAGGCGAACTGACTGAACCCCCGCAGGAAGCGCCCGTCCGACCCCACGACACAGCCGGTCATTTCCTGCCAAGTGGACGACCCTGACCCCGCCCCGCAGTCAGCACAGGCTACTTACCCAGGCAGGTAGAACAGTCCCACCCGCCCCCCTGCCCTGGTGACTAACCCTAAACCGAAATGAATCCAAGTGAAAATACTCCCGGGCTGTTCCGTGGTCGGGATACCGGCGGGTCCCACACTTTCGGGGCGACCCCTGCCGGTCCATGGGGATGGGGGCGGTGCCCGGGCGCGCGGGGCTCACCATGTGCGCTCTGGTGGCCGTGCGCGCGCAGCTGGTTCAGATTCGCTCTGCTCCGCTGTGCGTTGTGCTGCATTTCCCGCGTCTGCTCCTCCCAAAACCGTGAGCCCTCCTGCTCCAGCCACGGCCGCTCCACCCACGGCACCCGCGGCTCCAGCCTGGAACTCCCGGTGTCGCTGTGGAAGCGCGCGATCTCCGTGTCGTCCACGTAGATGACGCCGTTGTACCGGTGCTCTCCAGGGCCGGGTCCGGACTCGGCGGTGTGCAAGTATCTCAGGCTGTGGGGGCCTGGGCGCGGGCCGGCAGGGGCAGCGGTCGGGGAGGAAGGAATAGGGGGCAGTCGTTGAGCGCAGCGGGCCGGGGAAAGGGGAGGCCAGGGGCCGAGACGGGCGTGGGGCGTCTGGGGTGTGGGCCAGGGATCCTGCGCCCCGGCAGAGTCCCCACGGCCCTGCCCCGCAGAGGCCGTTTCCTCCTGACCCCGCACTCACCCGCCCAGGTTTCGGTCAGGGCCAGGGCCCCCGAGAGCAGCAGGAGCATGCGTCGGGGGCCCATGACCCAGATCTTACAGAAGGTCAGGAAGATTGACAAGTTGTTACTGGTGAGAATAGTGTACCTGAAACTACGGGCGCTGATTGGCTGCCTTCAAGTTCCCGTACCCCATGGGAGTGAGAGCTGAGGTGGCGTCATGAGTATCCAGGCCCGGGGCAACCCCAAACCCCGCCCTGAGCCCTCCTCCTACACCCAGTGTTGGGTGAGGCCAGTTCAGCTATGGCTTAGCAAGGTCAACAGAAAAACGAGGTAGTTTAGGGCGCCCCTCTAACTATTGTTCCTCATCCCCCCGACTCTTCACCTACCTCTCAGCCCCCTCCACACTTCGCTGTCCGTTCTATGGGTTCTAAGGAAGTGTCCTGCTCTCTGCACCCGATGTCACTTTAACTCGATGTGACCACCTTAACCCTGCACCTGTCACCCCCTTGACACCGGGAGGACAGCTGTGTTGTGCTGACTGACCACCTCCGGGTTCCCAGGAGTGATGTACAGGAAACTCCTATCGATGCTGCTGCTTTAGTTTGGTTCCAGAGGGGTCTCATCTGAGAGATGACCAGGGACATCACTGAGAGGCATATGCAGTAACTTCCGTGGTGGGCATAAGTGCAAGCTCTCATCCACTGGAAGCAAAATCTGTCCAGCAGGCTCAACTCACTGCTTGTCACCTGGACGAAGATCTAAGCCAACAACTAGAACAGGAACAGAATCAGAGAAATGGAGATCCCATGGAAGGTGTTCAGTGGGGCAAGGGGAGGGGAGGACTAGGGGGGAAAGGTACAGGGAAGAAGAAGCATAACTGATAGGCATAAAATCGACGGGGGGAGGTTAAGAATAGTACAGGAAACAGAGAATTCAGAGAACTTACATGTACAACCCATGGACATGAATGAAGAGGGGGGGATGCTGGAAGGTTGGGGGCAGGGAAGAGGGGGAACCAAGGGGGAAAATTGGGAAACTGTAATAGCACAATCAACAAAATACACTGTGAAACAAAACAAAAGTGATCAAACAACAACAACAGAAAGGGTGAAGGGATTGAAAATCGGGAGGAAACCCCTGAAGGACACTTTTGCAAAAGGTCTCAGTGGTTTAAATGTGCTGATGTTTTGACAGAAATTTCTTTTACCAATTTATCCTTAGAAGATAACCGTATGTATATCATATATTGATTATCATATATTGATATATATATCACATGTGTATTGGGTCATATAAAATATACATTATATATCATATATCATATTGATTATCACATATTGATATATTATATGCTATCATATATAATATATTATATATCATATATTATAGATATCATATATGATATCTAAATAGATAGATAGATATCATATATGATATTATAGATATCATATATGATATCTATCTATCTATCTATCTATCATATATGATATCTATAATATATTTCCTTCTCGTATTTTGGTTTCATAAAGGCAAAAGGATGGAATGTCTGTAAATGCTCCAGTCAGTAGAATGATGGTAAGTAGGGATAGAGGCTCTCAGGCAGTGACACCCTGGGATCTACAAAGAGGGTCAAATGTCATCTTCAGAGCAAACTCAAGATGTACTTGACATGCGATCTATTTGGGGGAAAGGAGACTCAGAGAGGTTCAGGGGTGGTGGGACTTTGATGACCCACTTTCCTTGGGTCAGGGGACAGTTGTGGGCCTGGGGGGTTTTGCCTCAGGACAACCCGTGGTGTGGGGGGTGTGGGTGCTTGACTTCCTCTGGATAAGATTTCGCATCCTGAGTTGGAGGATTTTGAAACGATGTTTATTATAAAGTCGGGGACAG
>NW_028093564.1:0-729 GCF_014824575.4 Sturnira hondurensis
ACACCATTCCAAATCTTTTCTGGGCCCCCCTTGGCTGCACCCTGTATCACTATCATCACACATATAAAAAACAGAACCATCTATTCCAAGTTCTTTCCACTGTAGCACTCGTCTTTTAAACGTAGGCATTGTTCAGACTCCATAATCTATGCTGATGGCTGGAGAATGAATTAAAGACAGTGGGATCACAATGACAAGTTGTAGATGCAGTAAGAAAGGGTATTAATGGAATGTGTAAGGTGGTGAATAAGACTAATCATATATACCACACAGTGTTTCATTGTGTAAATGTACCATAGTTTTCTGGTACATTCATTTACAGGGGAGTGTTTAGGTTACTTCCAACACTTGGCTGTTGTAAATTATGCTCCTACAAACACTAGGATGCATAGGTTCTTTCGAATTGGTGTTTCAGGATTCTTAGTATGTAATTCCCACCAGTGGAATTACCAGGTCAAAAGGCAGTTCCGTTTTCAGTTTTCTGAGGAAATCCCACACTGTTTTCCACAGTGGCTGCACAAGTCTGCGTTCCCACCAACAGAAGATCATGGTTCCCTTTTCTCCACAACCTCATCAGCACGTATTGTTTGTTGATTTGTTTATGATGGCCATTTTGACAGGTGTAAAGTGGTATTTCATTGTGGTTTTAATTCGCACCGCTCTGAAGCCTAGTGATGCTGATACAGGGTGCAGCCAAGGGGGGCCCAGAAAAGATTTGGAATGGTGTCC
>NW_028093565.1:0-507 GCF_014824575.4 Sturnira hondurensis
ACTAGTATATTATAGATAGAAATAGATGATGGTTGACATATAGATTGTGCGTTATAAACCAAGTGCTGAATCAAAGAATCACTAAATGTAGTATCTTTATGAGATTCAGAAGTACCTTATGACTAATTCACTAACAAAATAACTTTGAACTATAGAGTCCTACTTGATTCTTCTGTATAAATTCTGTATGAACAAATGCTACAGGAAGAGAGAAACCAAAAGAGGATGGAAAATAGGTATAATTTAAGTTTCGTTAAGATACATTTATGATGTTATTTACTTATTAAGGATTAATATAGTAACACTAAAATTTTCTATAAACAAAAGATTATATCCACAGACATTATTTTGTAGAATTACCAAAAGTAATATACAGCATAACCTGCATCCTCATTTGAAAATCGATTCCTTTCAAAAAAGATTTTAGAGAAATCTTTCCACAGGTACACTGTTTTGGCAAGAAAACAATGTGAAGATGAGTGTCAAGGTTGAAAATGTTGGGTTCAA
>NW_028093566.1:0-1613 GCF_014824575.4 Sturnira hondurensis
GTGGGTGCACAGACATTAGCAACTTCACAAGCAGGGAAACTAATTTACTGCTATATTTTCCAATATACGAAGTGACCATTTTGGAATATACTTGAATATGTTCTTCAATTTTATTGGGATTGTGTTTCCTCATCTACTTAATGACATAGTTAAAATTGAAGAATTTTAACAACATAGGGTTCATGCATCATTTGTATCAGAGTAAACTGACTCACTTATTAAAAATACAGTAAGCCAAGACATATTCCAGAATGAACGAGTGTTTCAGAGTAAGACCCAGAAATGTGCATTTGTCCAAGGACTCCGGAAATATTTGATAAGCTACAAACATGTATATCAATAAACAGCTACCATGAGTAGAGGACTGGGTTAAGCACCACTGAGGCTTCTAAATATTCAAAGAATATTCAAAATTTCAAGGGATAAAAAAGCCACAAGTTTTGGTGTTCTATAAGTAATAGAATAATAGTCAGCTACAAAATAGAGACAGATTCATTCCAGTTTTGGGAAAAACAGATAAATTCCAGAGTAATTTCTACCAAAGAAAATCAATAAATATTAATCCCATTAAAGAATAAATAAAGGGAAATTCTAAGTATTCATATCCTAGCTGAATTTTTCCTAAGTTAACTAATGTAGGAAATTACCTTCATTTCAGTCCCCAAAGGGGGTAATTTTTCTCTCTAACATAGTATCTTCATCATTTTTACCAAGTTCATTATCATTGTCCACTTTGAAGAGGAAGCTAATTCCTGCAGCTAAGGTAAAAGGCTAGAAAAAACAGATATTCACTACAGAGATTTTTTGCATTACACATAAGTTTTAGATTGATACCCAGGATATGCTTAGGGGATAAGGGTACTTTCAGCAAAGTCACAGGGTCTCAACAGTGCAAATGAGGGAAATATTTCTCCACACTAAGGATTTGGGGTTTTCGCCAATTTAAAATCAAGGCTTGAACTTGTCAAACACCCTGATCTAGCCTTTGAATTCCCAGCACTTGGGTCAAATGCCCTCCATAGTTCAATACGCTATCACTAAGTAGCGAGCGCTCACATAGGAGGTTCATGGCTGTGACTTGGCATTTTTGTTGTATTGGTGACACCAAAGAGTTTTACTGGCATGCTGGGGACAAAAGTCAGTTTGAAGGGTGGCTAACATGTGAGAAGTGGCATTAGTCTCAGCAAACCTAGACTACCCTTTCAGAGAGTCATGCTACCAAGGACAGAGGTGAAGAGAAAGTGGTGACAAGGAAATGCATGCCACCTTGTTTACAAGTGGGACACGGGGGCTAGTTATCTTGTGGAAAAACAAGCCAGTTAAGAGGCACATACTGAAGTTCAGGCATAAAAAATGGAAAACTGACAGAACCTGAAAAAACACTTACAAAGAGAAAGGAAATATCCAAATATCATGACTTTATAATATATGGCCAGTAAATCGATAAACTTCACTTCTAACTTCTCAAATTACTTTGAAGACACAGTAGAAAACATCAGCTTAGTGGTGTAGGTGAGGGCTAAAGTAGAGGTAGAGAACTTTAATAAACCTGGCACCAACAGAGAAAGCTGTAGGCTTCTGGGGAATGGCGTGGCATAAATCTAAGGCATGTG
>NW_028093567.1:0-1133 GCF_014824575.4 Sturnira hondurensis
GTGATGGAATGTGTCAGAAGTGGTTGTGAAGTTTCATGCTGGAGATTTCTTTCCTGCAGTTGGTGCATGAGTCAGTAGACCAGGTGCGGTGGAGAGCCATGGTGGGGAGATGTGTGTTGAGGACAGACCACATTATGGCATGCAGGAGACAGGCTACATTCTCAAAGGATTGAAATCGAGTATCAAGAATTATTTGCACCAGCACAGTGATGTTATTTGTGTTTCTGTTGGGTTCCAAGCAGTTAAGTGGGGTTCTGAGGGGCCCCTTTTGACTGCATTTCCAGAAGTGGTTCTCCACTGGAACCTAAGGAAAACATTCTGCTTTGAAGACAAATTTTGAGGGGGGATGAACTGTTGATATGGTAGAATAATGTGGAATGGGAGAGTTGAGGGAAAGAAAGGAACCACCACCAGCAGCCCCTCCAAAGGGTGGTCTTCATCCAAAGGAGGTTATCTTGCATAGGTGGTGGATTCTTGGGGGTGTTAAGCAGTGGGAGCTCCTTGCAGAAACCCAGCAGGTTACTTCCATCAGAGCAACTGAAAGACACCTATGGGAATGCGTTCAGAATTTGTCAGCAGAACACACAGAAGGTGAAGGGGCATTGAGTTCAGTCTTTCCAAATTTGTCTTTATGGAGAGAAATTTCCATTCCCTGGAAGACTGCAGAAGGCACCTGGAAGAGTTCTCTGCTCTGAAAGAGAATAATGTTGTGGGATTGGTGGAATGGTGAAGTTGCCTGAAAAGTTGCAGATGGCAGTGGAAAAAAGTGGTGACTATGTTGTTCAGTCGTTGTTTAGTCACGTTGCTGGGGGAAAATGAAAAGCGTGCCTGTCATGGAACCTGATGGTAAAAAGTGAACTAACCTTTCTGCCAAGTTCTGTGTGTTCCGAGTGTCGGTCTCTGCTGCCATCTAGTGGCCAGTTTGAGGAATGACGCCTCAGTACAGGTCCGCAGTGGAAGTGTTTGATTCCAGTGGAATGACTTTTGATGACAGGTTTTTTAAAAAAAAAATTTTAAGTGTCTTTTTATAGATTTTATTTGTTCTTTACTTTTTTTAGAGAGAGAGAGGAGGGGAAGGAGGAAGAGAGGGAGAGACACATCAATGTATGAGAGAGAAACGTTGATCAGTTGCC
>NW_028093568.1:0-588 GCF_014824575.4 Sturnira hondurensis
AATCCCCCCCTTGTTGAGGGGATGATGACTGGTTGAGGAGAAAGAGGAAGACCAGGGAATGTACCCAGAGAGGCCACAGGAGAGCGGCTGCAGGAAGGGGGCAGGGAACGGTCTGGTGGGTGGGAAACACCCAAGGACTCCTGAGGACCACAGGGGCTCTGCAGTGGCATGGTGACAGGTGTCTGTGAGGAGGAGTAAGAAAAAGAGTGGAGACAATGGCAAGTGTGGAAGAAATAGTGGCCTATTGGAGACTGAGGTTCTGTGAGGAATAAATAAAAAAGGGAGTGGAATGGTTCCAGAGGACAGTGTGAGTGAGGAGATGCTGGGATGGTTCCGGAAAAGGTGTCCGTGGCAACCAGCAGAAGGCTAGAGGCACAGGAGAGCACAGCCCAGGAGTCAGGTGGGCTTCCACAGCAGTGATTCTTCCCGGGGGTGGGGGGGTGGGTGGGCCTGACCCCCAGGGAGGCCTATCACAGCATCTGAGGGGGAGCAGAACCCTGCTCAAAACCACAGAACAAAAAAAATTTTGAAAAAAGAAACACAAAAACACACCCAAAAGATGTTGCTGATAGGCCGCCTTGGGGATCA
>NW_028093569.1:0-833 GCF_014824575.4 Sturnira hondurensis
GTTGTTCTTCGAGTTCTTGCAGGCGTCGGGTTAGGTTGTTTGTTTGAAATGGTTCTATTTTCTTTAGGTAAGCCTGTATTGCTATGAACTTCCCTCTCAGGACTGCCTTGGCCGTGTCCCATAAGTTTTGGGTCGTTGTGAGTTCATTTTCATTTGTTTCCAGAAGCTTTTTGATTTCTTCCCTAATTTCCATCTTGACCCATTCGTTGTTTAATAGCATACCATTCAGTCTCCATGATTTTGGGTGTTTTGGGTTTTTTCCTGTGGGGTTGGTTTCTAGTTTCATTCCCTTGTGGTCAGAGAAAATGCTTGGTATGATTTTAGTTTTCTTGAATTTGTTGAGGCTCGTTTTGTGTCCTATCATGTGGTCTATCTTATAAAATGTTCCATGTGCATTTGAAAAGAATGTGTATTTAGCTTCTTTGGGATGAAGCGCTCTATATATATCAGTCAAGTCCATTTCTTCTAGAGTGTCGTTTAATGCTGCTATATCTTTGTTGATATTTTGTTTGGAAGATCTGTCCATTTTTGACAGTGGGGTGTTAAAATCCCCTACTATAATTGTGTTGCTCTCAATATCTTTCTTGAAGTCTTCTAGGATTTTTCTTATATATTTGGGTGCTCCTATGTTGGGTGCATATATATTTATAATGTTAATGTCTTCATGCTGGATTCTTCCTTTGAGCAATATGAAGTGGCCTTCTGAGTTTCTCTTTATGGCCCTTTTTTTGAAGTCTATTTTGTCTGATATTAGAATTTCTACCCCGGCTTTTTTTTCTTTTCCATTTGCTTGCAAAATTTGTTTCCAGCCTTTCACTTTTAGTCTGTGATGG
>NW_028093570.1:0-1190 GCF_014824575.4 Sturnira hondurensis
ACGGTGATATCATATGGTATTTGTCTTTCACCACCTGGCTTATTTCGCTCAGCATAATGCTTTCCAGGTCCATCCATGATGTTGCAAAAGGTAGGAAGCTCCTTATTCCTTTCTGCAGCATAGAATTCCATAGTGTAAATGTACCATAGTTTCATGATCTAGTCATTTACTGATGGGCATCTAGGTTGCTTCCAACTCTTGGCTATCGTAAATTGTGCTTCTATGAACATTGGGGTGCATAGGTTCTTTTGGATTGGTGCTTCAGGGTTCTTAGGATATACACCCAACAGTGGAATTGCTGGGTCAAAAGGCATGTTCATTTTTAGTTTTCTTACAAACTTTCATACTGTTTTCCACAGTGGTTGTACCAGTCTGCTACAGTCAATTAATATTCAGCAAAGGGGACAGTAATATAAAATGGAGTAAAGATAGCCTCTTCAACAAATGGTGTTGGGAGAACTGGACAGCTATATGCAAAAAAATGAAACTCAAGCACCAACTTACACCATACACCAAAATAAATTCAAGGTGGATAAAAGGCGTAAATATAAGCCAGGAAACCCTGGCTTATATAAGCCCTAGAGGAGAGCATTGGCAGGAAAATCTCAGATTTTCCTGAGATTTTCACAGGAAAATCTTTACTGATTTCTTTTTACACGCAGCAATATTTTTATTGATACGTCCCCTAGAGCAAGGGACATAAAGGAAAGAATGAACAAATGGGATCTCATCAAACTTAAAAGCTTCTGCATGGCTAAGGAAAACAGTATCAAGATAAAAAGAAAAGCAACTGTTTGGGAAAACATATTTGCCAATGATACCTTAGACAAAGGTTTAATCTCCAAAATATACAAAGAACTCAACTCCGTTCTTTTAAGTAACTTGTGGCGTGTAAATCTATGACTTTTCATTCTGGTTAGGGGGGAGAATTTTTAGGCTATATTTGGCTATATTTTATTTGCATATTCCTTCCCCAAGTATTTAACTTGTCAATGGACGAGCTTAAAACACACTTTGTAAGTAACTTGAAAAGAAAAATAAAAATTGAAATATTCATCTTCTTAATTATTATAGAACTTTATATGATATAAACTGGTTGAAAGATGAAATAAGATCTAGTAAGTAAGCATTCAATGAGAGAAAGCAAGAGTGGCTGTATTAACGTGTAGTATTCAGTGCAAAGAAAATCG
>NW_028093571.1:0-537 GCF_014824575.4 Sturnira hondurensis
AAAGTCCATTTGGCCAAAAAGTTGGTTTGGTCCCCAGTCTCACTTCCACTGTCGCCCCTGCCATCACCTCGCTCCAGTCACTTATACTTGCCTTTAACGTCATTTGAAACTGTTTTGTTCGACTGTGTCATGGCTGCCATCCTGTCAGCATCCACTAAGAAAACCTCATCACCACTGGAGATTGTGTGGGTGGTCGTTTTCCCACTGAAGACTCATGAGCACGAGGAACGTTTCTGGCTCCTTTGGCTTTGTTCTTTGAAGAACGGTAAAGGTGCAACAGTGAGGTAAGAAAAGGTTTGCAGTGTGTGTGGAGGCATTGCTGTGAGTGGTGGAATGTGTTTGAAGCGGATCTCAAGTTTCATGCTGGGGATTTTTCACACTCAGTTGCCCCACCGGTAGGCAGGTCATTTGCAGTGGGGAGTCATCTGGGGAGGGCCTTCCCTGACTATAGACCATGTTATGGCACGCATGTGAGACAGGCTACAAATTGAAATTATTTTAATGTAACATCGCAAATCATTTGCATCAGCATAGTTA
>NW_028093572.1:0-560 GCF_014824575.4 Sturnira hondurensis
CTCAGGGATCGGGTCCTGTTCCAGAGTAGGCAGAGTCGGCGGGAGCGGGTGCGGGAGCCAGTCTGGCCTGGGTACGGAGGCTGTTCAGCACTGGGAGGGGCATGTCAGTACGCTCAGGCCTTCCTCATCCAGGTGGCCGGACAGAGACACAGGCCTGCCCCCTCAAGGACTCAGTGCATGCCATGGGCAGGGCTGCACGTCCCAGGTAGCCGCACCTGTCATGGCCACCAGCCTGGCTCAGGTGGGCAGCACTCTGAAGCGGCCAACACCTGGGAGCTCTGCAGTGGAGGCAAGAGGTGCTGGTTATGAGATACTGGCAGCTTCATTTAGGGAGCGAAGGTTGAGAAGAGAGAAGGTCACCCAGACACACCTGGGGCCCTGTCCTGTCCCTCTTCTTAGGCCCTGCCACTCCGTGACTCTGGTATAATGACTCGGCCCCTAAAACCCTGCCCCTTGTCTATACGGAATGAGTAATAGCAACTGCTGCGTGTGGAGGCCTGGCCCCTGGAGGCCCCCATGAAGTGTCAGCCTGTGTTCAGAGTCTGGTGGACGTGCACCCA
>NW_028093573.1:0-860 GCF_014824575.4 Sturnira hondurensis
TCCTCCTCGAAGTGTCTATTCAGGTCCTTTGCCTTTTTTTAAATTGGATTGTTTGTCTTCTTGGTGTTTAGTCATATGAGTTCATTATGTCTTTTGGAGATCAAATCCTTGTCTTGATACAGGGTGCAGCCAACGGGGGCGGGGGGGGTCCAGAAAAGATTTGGAATGGTGTCCAGAACGCAAAATGTATAGGAATATTGGAGGAAATATTAAGATGTCCTCACCCGACCCAGGTGTCAGTTGGGGGAAGGGAAGAATGGAGCAGGGCCATTGAGAGCAGTTTTGCATAGCAACAGTTTTGCAGCTAACCTCTGGAATGGCCTTTTTAAATATCTATAACCTTTAACTGGTTTCATAGATATGTTAAATAGCCGTGGCCAAGTTTTGGGCCGGGGAGAAGTGAGTGGCTGCTACCCAGGATGGAATTGGGGGCTGCTTCTCTGAGAGAGGGCCTGCGAGAGAGCCATGTGGCTTTAACAGAGTGAGGACCCTGTCTTGGCCAGGTGAAAGGGAAGACCATGCAGCTTTGCCAGAATGGAGATCCCTACGGCCAGGTGAAGAAGAAAGACGTGCTTTTGGTGGAGTGCGGCTTTTGGGTGCTCCTTTTGGCCGAGTGGCCTGGTGCCTGCAGGAGAGACTTTGACTGGAACGTGGTACAAAGAACTCTTGCCAGTGGAAGGTGCCACATGACTTTGGATTAGTTGGAGATCCTGCCTGGACAGGCAACACAGCCCACAGTACCAGCTACCTGAAAAACAGACGTGTGCTTTTTTCCTGATTTACGGTACCCAGAGTTGGGACAGTGGGCGAAGGGAGTGCTGTGTGTGTGTGTGTGTGTGTGTGTGTGTGTAGGTGTATAC
>NW_028093574.1:0-541 GCF_014824575.4 Sturnira hondurensis
GCCCCCCCCCCCCCAACCCCCTGCAACCCCATAGACATTGGGCTGGCCCAAAGTTATAACCCTCTCATCACTAGTTAGTTTTTTGGTGACCAGCTCCCATCCTGAAGCTACAGAGGGTCTCTGTCAGGAGTCACCTTATCACCACAACAAAGACACTTTCATCAAAGTTCCAAGGGATTTTTAAATTGTGCCAGGGAATGGGGATACATTTGTTATAGCATAACTGTACTCGGGGGGGAACTCAAACTAAAACAAAAAGTGCTTGTACTCATCCCCAATACTTGCAAAAAAGCACTTTGTTGGCAGGTTCCAAGCTTCTCTCAAGGGGTGAGGAAGAGGAAGGAAGTTCACAGGGGTTTGATGGGACGACATCACGGAAAGCTCAGACTCTATGCATATAAGTGAAAACAAGTGACGACCACTTCAGTTTCCTGAGTGCAGAATGATTGGGTGGATGTGTTGACCTTGGATTCCCACCAGAATCATCTACAGAGCAGGGAGTCCTGAATACGTCTTCCCCGAGTGCCTTGTGGGCACCTGC
>NW_028093575.1:0-1352 GCF_014824575.4 Sturnira hondurensis
CGTAAGCTGGCCCACATCCACATTCCAACACCTGCTCCTGCCATTCTCATTGGCCATCTCTTCTGGACCCTAAGTGCAGGATCGAGACAGACAGAGAATCCTGAGGTTGCTTTGTAGCAGAGGTGGTGGTGGTGGCTGAAATTATCCCAAACCTGGACTGTCACCTGTAAACGTAGGAGCAATTGGCAGTCGTTTGGAGGAGACAGTATTCCGTAGCGAGATTGGTTCCCTTAAAACAGTCTTGTGTCTTCTTCTTGAGAAGCCAAGGGGAGAGGGGGTCAGAAGTTAGGTGAAGGTAACACACTAACCCCTCCCCCCCAGGATTAGGCGGAGACTTCTCAGAAGGAAGGGTCCCAAGAATCTGTTAACCTACACATAGAAGGCCTTGGAAGGTGAGAGGCAAATAACCATTTGTTGAGATCCATAAGTTCAAGTATTAGGGATGTATGAATTCCAACAGAAGCCCAAATAGTGTTCTGATGAGAGACCAAGGCAATGGGTACTAATGAGGGAGAAGGGGAGCAATTGCATCCACAGAAGGAGGGCATGTTTAAAAGTTTTGTACTTATTTGCTTTCAGAGAGAGGGGAAGGGAGGTTGAAAGAGAGGGACAGAAACACCGATGTGTGAGAATATGGATCGGTGGCTTCTCGCACGGGTGTCCCAGTGGGATCTTGGCCCTCAACCAGGGTGTGTACCCTGATCACGAACTGAACTGGTGACCTTTTGCTCTTTCAGAAGATGCCCAGCGCACTGAGCTACATACCTCAGGGCCAAGGAACACATACCTTTCGGTGCACATAACGTAACCCAGTGATGTTTGTGCTGAACAATGTTCCTAGTTTTCAGCCCAGCAGTGATATTATCTGCTTTCTTGTTAGGTCTGCAAAGAGTCCTTTGAAACACATGGTTGCCCTAAGCCCAACCCAAATGTTCTCTTGCCCTGATTTCACATTGCAAAGGTTTGAACAGTATTAAGACGGGCAAGGCCGTTCCTCTGGCAGGGCTGTGTCGGTTACATTTTAGAGTGGCTCCGTTCACATCATTCCTTGGAAATCTCTAAGTTAACACATGATGCCAACCTGGTCTCAAGTGGAAGGGGGATGGTGGGTAGGACACATTTGGGGGATTGATTAGATGGGGGTGAGATGGGAGAGTGGGAGGCTGTGCAAATACCTGTCATGAAGACAGAAAATGAAAGAGAAATGAGAGTTTGGCGGGGCGGGGGGGGGGGGAGGGGGCGTGGCAAGGAAACCATAGAGTCCTTAGGCAGCTAGTTGGGTTCTCAGTGCCCACAGGGCCTCCAGGTCCAGGTGCCTGTACTGATTTGCAGCTCAGGAGTTCAAGAAGGAT